>NW_027107159.1:2197630-2203873 GCF_000696795.3 Halyomorpha halys
TTACCTTTTTTGATAATAATAAAAAAATATACCGTTGGTTTATATATTTTCTGTATTTTTATATGTTTCAGATTTTCGTTTATACTTGTAAATATCAATATTAGCAGAAATTATTTCTTTTATTTAATTTTTTTAGTTTAGCTGTGGTTGATTTTTTATCATTTTTTATCATTTTTTAAAATTTATTATCAGCAGTTAATCACCTTATGTTTTATGATATGATCTATGGTTATATATGTGATTATATAATAATTATAATCAAATAATCGTGTTACTTAACAGACATAATGAGGATAAGGTGAACAATATTTTGCCCTGCACAGATCAATACCCCAAATAGGAGGGTGGAGTTTGAAACTATTCACTGTAGATTTTAATTGGCTCATTCCTAGCCTATGGTAGCGTTCCTTTAAACTAGAGAACCAATTAGCGAATTGGATTGGTTCAGAGGGCAATTGAAGTATTTTCATAAAACTTTCTGTTGGTTCAAACGTTTTTTTTTTGTTTTTTTTTTTTTTTCCTGAGGACAAATGTCAGCGCTCTACAACTTTTAGCATATGAAGTTTACAGTTGAAATATTTATAATTGAAAATAAAACATGCGTTATTTATAACATCATAAGTCTCTGACAAGGCTTGCCATAAGGAGATTGCCTTCTAACTGAAGGTAAATATTAATTAATTAGATCTTTACATAGCTATAATTTAACTATTTACAGCTTTGGTGGTAGTGAGGGTTCAAAAATAAACTTGCTAAAACTGCAGACCAGTATTAAATAAATAAATTAAAAATCATTACCAATAAATATTCTTTTATTTAAAGGATAAATTCGTAAATAAAGAAAATTCCAAATTACATTATAAAAGAATAAAAATGATATAATTAACTTATAGAAGAAAAATGAAATGAAATTTAAAATACAATAAAATATTTTTTAAGGTGCTATTTAAAAAAATATATTACTGATAAAAAAAAATAAACATTATTAAATTAACCAAAAAAAAATTAATTTTTTAACTTTTTACCTATTTTTATTCAGTGGCCACAACAGCGTTTAGAACCTCAATGCTGTAAACTTGCCAAAACATAAAGTGCTTGCCGATAATCTGGCAACTCAAGCAAAAACTACCAAAATCGCTATATTTCCATGACTGTTTTTAATAGGGAGGATCCACCCAGATACCAGAAGTGTGATGAAAGACTGACAATAACCCATATCTTTGAACGCTCCTTTATACGTTAAAAGATTAAATGAACTGAATATACCTACAATTGTCTTAGACTTTTTTGAAAAAAAAAAAAGGGTTTCTTACAAATGCCTAATATTTATTTATTTTTTACAATAATTATATTTTATTTAGATTTAATACTTAAAAATTAAATATATAAATGGATATATGTATGAATGAAATACAAGCGTAGATGACCGCCTTAACTTCGACCATATGTAACAACCAACCAACCCATATTTTTTTCATTTTTCAACTCTGACAGACTATGAAAAGTTGGTGTACATCAAATTAGGTCTGACTAGCACATGCTTAGTTAGTTGGAAATAGGAATGCAGAAGATATCAATTAACACTCATATCTCTCTATCTAATTACACAAAAAAAAATCAAAAAGTTCAGTAAATTTTCTTTTACTGTTTTTAAGTAACATAATTACAATATGTTATCACAATTAAGATACCAAGGATTGCCCGAATAGTTCAACAAAAATTCAATTCCCGAAAGAATAACATTTAGGTTAGCTATGAATAGCATGGCCAAAAAGATGCTAAGACAATCACGCCGTTTTCCAATTTTAGCTACTTTTTCAGTGTTGCTCATGTCAACTTAACTGAGTTTAAATAATTGCCTTGGAAACTATTTTAGTTAACAAGGAACTTCAAAATTTTTAGGTAGTTGGAGAAACATATTAACATAAAAATTCATAAATATTTTAGAGATGTCACGTATAAGTTACCGTTTCATAAGATATCTGTTTATTTTTTCTGATTTCAAGAATTCTTCCGAGATGTCTCTAGAATGAAGGAATAATATATATATATATTTTAATTCTTAAAACTATTTTTTCGGACTTATATATATCAAAAATATAGGATTCCATAACAACTAATAAAAACAAACCAAAAGATTTGAAAACCCGAGAATTATAAGTCTCTTGGCAAGTCTTAGTTTGACTAGGTCCTGACCAAATAAATTAGCTAAATATTGTTTTACCTTAGGAATTACTCACAACGAATTTATTTCGCTTCTAAATATATTTGAGTGCTATCGGTTGAAAAATTAATTAACTAGTGGTGAGGCATGGTTTTATCTGGAAACAATTGTTTGTAAGAAATTCTGACTTAGAAGTTTCCTAAAATTATTGTAATAGAAGTTACAACTTTTTCTAACCAAGGTTAAAATATTTGTACATAACAAACCGCAATATAAATTAAGTAATATCAGTAGTTGTCTTATATTTTATAAAAGCTCTCAGAGTTTCCTACATAGAAAAATACCAAGAAACTAAAATGTTTTACCATATTAAATGTTATAAGTATAGAATTGTAAGCAGTCCTATTTAAAGTCATATTACCAGTAAATGTTTTTTTTTTTTAATATTTATTTATTGCTATTTACAACTGTACATTATAATACATTTAGTAAATCTGATCTAAGTTAAATTGGAGTGTTACAGGCGTGTAGGGAAACAACCCATTGGTAGCACTTTAATGACATTTTACATTAGCTGGTCTCGTGGCCATCTTCTTTTCAGGCCCCTCAGAGGATTGTCAGTCAGGAATGGAACAGGATGCAAGATTCAAGATCCAAGAAACTAAGGGGTTTGAGAGTTTATAATGGAAGGAGTAATATCTGGTTTGGGCTAGATCGGTTACAAAGGGAACATTAAGGTCTTTATGTATGATTTTATTTGTGAAAAAGTAAGGAGCATTGAGGATTTTACGAATTGTGGAATTCGAAGGTTTAGTGGAGCCCCAAAGTTCAACTCCACATGTCCAGCTTGGCCTTATTACAGTCATGTAGATCAGTCTTTTGTAATGTGTTGGAAGTTTAGACCGTTTTTCTAGTAAGTGCTGTAATAGTCGAAATCGACGTGCAGTTTCCTGTCTTTTCAGTAAATGTTAAATGCATAAGAGCCCCTAGCGGATTTTCTGAGCAACTTGTTTTATAACTTTTCCTTCCAAAACTTCATGTTATTGTTTATTTTTAAGATTTCATTAAATTAATTTATTAAAACATGCCTAAATAGTGTGAAAAGTAAAAGTTGTGTGAAAGTTTGGCCACTGAGTGCCTTGTTGATCTTCTATCTTGTGAGGAAGAGAATCAAGATGAGCTAATTGACAACTGTCATTACAATATTATTATTGTCATCTATTGCTTTATTAATTATAAAAGCATCCAAAATAATTCTAACTCAATCAAAACACAAACTACGAGCAAGTAACCTAAAACGACCACAAACAAAACGGTACGAGTTCAGCTGGTCTGTTACGTGACGTCATTCTCCATTTAACAAACCTAGTAACAAATTCTCAACCGTATCATGTTATATCGTTTTGACATGGTAAAAGAAGGAAATATTTCTTCATTTAATATACGTTTTTCCGCGTTAAATGGATTAAATATTTCCTTCTTTTAGCATGTTAAACTAAAGATCATGAATACCCATATTGATTACCGGAGTGCTGAATGTGTAGTTTCTACTCATGTTATTTATGTCAAGTATTTATTAAAATTTATTTTATTTAAATATTGTTACAAATTTCAATATTTTTTTAGTAAAAAAAACTAAATGAAATATTGCAATAAAAATGAAAATGCGGTTGTTTTAACTGCATGAATCAACTTTTACTACCAATTTATTTTCTATACTCGTGATCCCTGTAGAGCACATAAAACATCATCCGTCAAAAAACATATTTATGTGAACAGTTCCCCTTCTTCCTTTTTCCGCCCGTTAATTTATTTTCCATACTAAAGGAACAAGATAAAAGGTTGCTGGATTAAAGTCGAAATCTAAAAAAAAAAATTCAATATTTCCAAAATACTCCTTCTGATAAATAAAACCTTTCAGGCCCTTTGTAGAATGTAGAACCTTTCCAACGCGTTATAAATACATTACGCCATATTGAGTACATTTCCATGTCAAACCTTTGAATCGCTGACTTTTTTTCCCCTCTCCCACTTTAATTTATTTTCGTTTCCCTGCTTTCCATATTCCTACTAATATCAAACTTTTCTCTTGGGCGATATTTCACTTGCTTAAATATTGGCTCAATTTGACTCTTTTTTTTTTTTCCTCTATCGACCGCCTTCCACTTCTATGCTGCTAAATTTAGTTAAAACCTTTTAAATATTTAAATTTTTTACCCCGTAAAATTAATAATATAATATTATTTTAAAGTATATATATGTATATATATATTATAATGAAATTAAAAACAGGAGAATACTGTAAACAAAATGACGCAACTAAAAAAATATAGAAAATAATACAAAGGCAGGGAAAAAAAAACGGCATCCAGTTTTAATATAATATGATCACTTTAACTATTTAATTAAAACTTTAACAATTTATTATATAATTACTCATAAATGTAATTTCTTCATCTTGTTATAAAAATAATCACCTAATTTATTAAATTTTTTATAACCTAATCGGTTAGATTAAGGATTTTAACTTGACTGGTTTTGGCCATTAGTCTCCCTAGTGGCACTTAAAAAAAATTAATTATTTATTTTTTAAAACCTTATTTATTCGTTTTTGACTTTTTTTTTTTTACTATTTTGTCTGAATTTTCATTAATTCGTAATTTCGTTTTCTTATTATATACTTTTTATATGTGTGCATACCAACAACATTCAATAAATTAAAATAAAATTGTATAATACATTGGATACTTATGGAGAATCTCTGGCGATGAGATGAATGGGAGGATACTAAAGAAACTAAAATAATACACGGTTAAGGAGAAAACAACAAGAAATGAAAATAAAGAAGAAAAATTGAGAAAAGAACAAATAATAAAAAAAAAAAAATAAATAAATACAGTATAAAAAATATAAATATAACCTAGATATAAATAAATATATATATATGGGAGCGGTTAGCTCAGTGGTAAGACAATATTTACTACACGGATCCCTGTTCTAATCCGGTTGTGGCAGATAATTATTTTCTTTTTTCTGAGTCAACCTTGTGAGTTCGGTAGCCTTCCAGGGTCTACCGAGCCTTGTAAAGTGGGTATCTATAATTGGGTAAAAAACTGGCGGTCGAGCGTGAATCTGACCAAATCACCTCCTTGAACAACTGTTGATCTAGCAACAGTCTTTCTTACAAAGTAATACATTCCAGAGATTTCATGGTTTGTAGCGGTACAGATTTAATTTTTTATTTAAATTATAATATATATTTATATAACTATATTATGTAGTTAAATAACGAAATATATATAAACGATGTATTTAGTTATAAAGGAAAAAATTGGTTAATCTCATATGTTAGTGTGTATATTTTATCTTTAGGACTGGTCATTGTTTGTACATATGCCAACCAATTGTATTTGCACAGCAGGGCTTATTGTTAATAAAACATTTTTCTCTTTTTATTTATACCACCTCCTCATCTCATTAACTTAATCCTTTATTTATCATTTCATTTAGTAACAAAAAAATCTTCTGAAAGTCCTTAATTTACTATATTTCCTTTTTTCAGCCTTATTAATCTGATTATGGTTAATTTCACTAACGTAAATGTTATATTTTAATTCTATTTATAATCAGTGCTCTATTATAATGGGCTGTCAATTTTTTCATATCATAATATTGAGGCATTACATTACCAAACGAGCCAAGTCTATTTGAAAATTATGAATTATTGTATTTATTTAATTAACAGTATTGGTTCGAGGTTACCAGAATATATATATATATATACACACATATATACTTAAAACAGTGAAGTCACACAAAAAATACATTTTTTTTAGCTTGTGATACTTTAGTTCCAAAACGGTAAATCAATTAAGTAAAAAAATTAATTTATTTACTAAATAATTCAACCCACTATCCAAATTTTAGTCTCAAAACATTTATTTCATTTACACGTCCAACGTTTCTGCCAGTTCGGCCATCTTCAGGGACATCTATTACAAAAGTTTCCATTATTTGTATGATCCTACAATCAATTCAATTATTTAACATTATTATTTATAATTTACCTTACCTTAATT
>NW_027107159.1:2206568-2227077 GCF_000696795.3 Halyomorpha halys
GATTGTAGGATCATACAAATAATGGAAACTTTTGTAATAGATGTCCCTGAAGATGGCCGAATTGGCCGAAACGTTGGACGTGTAAATGAAATAAATGTTTTGAGACTAAAATTTGGATAGTGGGTTGAATTATTTAGTAAAAAAATTGCCAGTCTCAAGAAAGAAATTTAAAGATTATAAATAAAAAAATTAATTTAAATAAAAACTTTAACCTTATAATCTCGTACCAAAAATTTTGATTAAATAAATACAAAAATTCAAAATTTGATAATGGACTTGGCTCAAATTTATAACATTTTTTATACAATACAATGAAGACATATGTTCACTTATCCCTAAGAAACTTAAATAGCTCAGGATCCTAATCCTAATAATCCTTATTATTAATATCTATATTAATAATATTAGTCCTTATTTTAAATAAATTTAAAATGTTTTTATACAATGCAATGGAGACATATGTTCACTTATCCCTAAGAGACTTAAATAACTCAGGATACTAATCCTGATAATCTATCCTAGATGGTGATTCCAAAGATAATGCAAGTTTGCATTGTATTTTCAAATCCTCGCTAAGATGTCTCGTTCAAATAACAAAAAATAAAAATTACAAATAAATAATATAGTACGTACTGTAGGGATATTATAAATTTAAAATGAGATTGTATTAAAGTTTTGTTGGGTTGAATATTAATATAAAATGAAATCCAGGATGACAGACTACAGTATAGATCGTTCGGTCACTCACCCCAAGTTCTGCTCCCTCGGTGTTTATATTTCAGCTCTACTCGATGTATAAACCCCTCAGCCCTCATACACTGGGATATATATGATATTATCTACTGGCCAATAACCAAATATTGCGGTTCAACGTCTTTATAAATATTGTTAAATATGAAAGTTATATGAAGTTGTGCGATTCTGATAATTTAATCTAAATGGTATACTTGTTTATTTTATCTTAAAAAAATCGAGTCAGTATAAAATTTAGGCTCCAGTCAAATGGAATTAGGGGTGAGAGAAAAACTTTATTTATTAAAACTGTCATCCTTGAATAGGCCAAAAAAATTATATTTATTTATTTAATGATATTTACAACTGTATTCACATAACAATATATAGATTAAATTTGAAGTAAGATCATCATGATATGATATAGGCGTGTAGGGAAACTACCCAATAGTAGCACTCTAATGATGATTCTACATCTGAACGTCTCGAGACCATCAGCTTTTCAGACAGCTCGGAGGAGTGTCAGAAATGGAAGATGAAGCGAGGTTAGAAACCAGTGAGCTTAGATGGTAAGGTAGTTTACAATGAAAGGATTGATATCTGGTTCGGGCTAAATCGATTACATATGAAACATTAAGGTCTTTATGGATGATTTTATATGTGACAATGTAAGAAGCATTGATGATTTTACGAAGGATTTTGGATTGTAAGGATTGGATAAGAGCGAAGGTTCAGTGGAGCCCCAAAGCTCAACTCCGTATGTCCAGATAGGCCTAATCATAGTCATGTAGATCAGTCTTTTGTAATGTGTTGGAAGTTTAGACCGTTTGTCAAGTAAGTGCTGCAATAGTCGAAATCGAGGTGCAGTTTCCTGTCTTTTCAGGCTTGTTTGAGGATTTCAAGTCAGTCATTTGTCCAGATTAGAACAAGAGAAAGGAAGAAAAAAGGCAGTTATTTCACCCCAATTTTTGATTACTTTAATGAAAACTATGTACAATTACTGGCCAAAATTGATGAGTCTGCCAAGTGTAGATAGGGGGAATAAAAAATGGCGGCTGTTTCAAAACCTTAAAAAAACTTTAATTTTTCATTCGGTGCTCTATACTTAAAAACTACCAAACAATACTAGAAAATCTAAGAGAACATTATTTAAAAAAGAGTAAATTTGCTGAAATATTAGCCCTTTACAACCAATAGATTACGACCAATAGTTCTCGAGATATAGCTTTTTAAAAAGCAAAATTATATAGATATAGATACATATATGTATATATATCATATAGATTTTCTTAAAAATCTACTGAATGATTAATAGTTAGTTAATTTTTTTGAAAAATCTATATCTCAAAAACTATTTGACGTACAGATGTTTATTAGCACTCAAATTAAAGCTAGTTTAATCAGCTATAAAGTAGTTTTTTTTTGTAGGAGTAGTAGTTTTCATGAAATTTACTAAAATAAATGGATTTATAGTTATTCGGACAATAAGTTTGATTTATGAAAAACTTCATTTCAGAAACCGTTGGACGTGCAGATGTCTGCCAGCGCTCAAATTAAAGCAAGTTAAATTTACTACAAAACACATAATTAACTATGTTTATCTTTGTAGGAGTAGTAGTTTTTACGATATTTGTCAAAATAAACTCACAAAATGTTCATTTCTAGTTGAATGTTTGAAAATGTTGGATATTTGAATAAATATATCTCTAGATCCATAAGACACAGATATGTCTGCCAAAAATCAAAATAAAGTTAATTTAACTTATTTAAAAATAGTTTATGATACTTATCTTCGTAGGAGTAGTAGTTTTTATGATATTCACATATGTATATAAATTTGGCAAATGAAACTTTGTCCGAACAACTATAAATCAAATTTCATGAAAACTAATACTCCTACGAAAATAAACGTCATAAACTACTTTATAGTTCATTAAATTAGCTTTAATTTGAGTAGTAATAGACATATGTACGTCAAATGGTTTTTGAGATATAAATTTTACAAAATAAATATACTAACAACTGAACTTTCAGTACGTCCTATACAAAATTTTTACAAAATGTTGCTTTTTAAAAAACAAAATGTTGCTATATCTCGAAAACGTTTTAACCTAAATAACTCTATTAGATCTCATGTTTTAGCAAATATACTCTTCTTTAAATGACGCTCTCTTAGGTTTTCTTGTGTTGCTCATACTTTTAGATATATGAGCTCCGAATGAAAAATTACTTTTTTTATCACTTGGAAACAGCCGCCATTTTTTATTCCTCCTACCTATACTTAACAGACTCATCAATTGTGACTATTAATTATACATACTTTATATTAAAGTAATCAAAAATTGGGGTGAGATAACTGCCTCTTTTCTCCTTTTGGGCTCTTGTACTAGATGTAATACAACGTAGTTGATCTGTTCGACAGGAGTAAGAGCAATATTATTAGAGAATACTGTAGGGCAGTCGGTAGGTTTACGACGAAGAGTAAAGCAGATTTGTTAAATTTATTGGGCATCGTTTACGTGGCGAGGATCAGCTGGATAGGCTATGTAGAGGTTTTAAATTTAAGCAAGCGTTTTTACGATTTTCAAAATTCTAATATTTTTAAAGTAAATAAATAATTAAATAAATAGTAAATAATTTCTTCTTTGAATGAATATCAAATGAAAGCGCATGCATGAACTTTAAAATGAGCAATCAAACATTCCTCTAGTACTGTCATTTGGAAACCTACAAGCACTTAGTGATCCTAAACATGATGAAATTTATGCAAGATTGAAAAATAAATACAGAAAATAAAAAAATAAAAAGAAATAAGACTGGCCAAAAGAAGAGAAACTTTTAGAAAAGAAATCATGTTAAAATTGAATTAATAATGCTTTCACATTTCCTCCTATACCTTAAGGAAGAAAATATTAGTTTCAGAATAATAATTGAAATAGAATTTCCACTTCCAAAAACAATTAAATAAGGAAATATTTTACATTGTAATAGGAGCTCATATTTATGAGATAATAGGATCACTCAATCGGAGCGAAACTGCATGGATTGTTATACTTTTCTGATCTCCAACTCTTGTACGTTCTCTTATTACATTATAAAAATATGGGTGTTGGAATTAACCAGCATTGTTACCACCCCCCGTACTTTCGTTTGATCTCACGAAATCGATTTACTCCCATATTACAAGATCCGTAAATTCTTACCGCCTACATACTTCCCCATTATCCGTTCTTATCTTTCTGATAGATTATTTCAAGTAATTCACAACAACGTTTACTCCTCAGCCTGCTGGTGTACCTCAGGGTAGCATTCCTTTAAACAGTTATAACAGCTGGCATTCCAACACATCCCAACGCTATCCTCACCAACGACACATGTCTATTGTGAGTGAATAATGACCCATCTATTGTATTTCAAACTCTTTTATCCCCCATAATCACTCTTGAGGAATCGTGTCAAAATTGGAGGATTAAAATAATTTGTAAAAATCCCACCAAATCACATATACCCTCCGTCGTAAACCCATGAAATTCTGCCTCACTGTATCCTTCAATAATACCCCACTTATTCAAGTCGAACAGATCCGTTACTTAGGACTACATCTGGACAAATGACTGAGTTGGAATCCTCAAACAAAACTGATCGTTGATTAAAACTATTACGACAGACAATAGACTAGACAAACGGTCTAAACTTCTAACCATTTCCAAAGTCTCATTTATATGACTATAATGAGGCCTATATCCTCGGGACTTAGTTGAGTGTTGGGGTTTCACTAAACCATCGAATTCCTCTCGTATCCAATCCAATATCCTTCGTAAAATCCTTAATGCTCCTTACATAACCTCACAAATCAAGTTATCCATCAGGACTTCAATGTTCCATGTGTGGTGAGAACCAGATACCAATCCTTCTATGATGAACTTCCCAAACACCAAAACCCACTTGTTTCTAGCCCGGCTTTTCCTTCCTACCTGATAATCCTCTTTGGCGAAAAGAGGATGACTTTGAGATCTTCTCTAGAAATTTTATCTTAGTTCTATCAATGGATAGATTCTTCACATATCTGAATCATAATATTCTATAACCGAAGCCAAATTGAATTTTTGTATATATTTTAATACAGTATAATATCAATAAATACATTTTTAAAAACTCTTAAATAATTTTTCACTTGATTTTTAGAACGTAGGTAATTAAGTTTCTCTTCAAAAATGCTCATCTAACAGATATTTTTGTAATTTATTGATTTGTTATCTATACATCACAAACAAATATTTAAATCTAAGTCCTTAAAGCTCAGTCCTTGAATGATTTCAAATGGCATTACCCAGTAAGTAATGTAGTTCGTCAGTCATAGATTACCACCAATTTATGGTGATTACAAATTTGTATAAATTAAAACATTAAATTAATTCATTATAATGGTAGCACTAAATCAATGAATTGTGATAATTGTTTTATAAATTATCATCAATATTAGCAAAGGGAACAAGGTGTCGTTACGTTGATTGTTTTCCAGAACAGAGATAAAGGGACCCTGTTCAACTTAGCACACTCCATTAACAGTTAAATGGGTTCAGGCCCCTTCATACAGGGGAGAGTACATTTAAATCAATCTTCCGTCCTATCATGGGGCTGTTTGACTTATCCAATACCTCCTCATTCTATTTGCAAATGGTCAAGTATCTTTTTCTTTTCTTTTTTCAACTGTGTCACAATGTAATACTGTTAATGATTGACCATTAACTTCTATTGTTAATTACGTGTATGAAATCTGGACTATTTATAGATAATTCCTCTATTTTGTACTAATTTATTTCAATTTCAAGGAGAGAAACCCTAATCGCCTTTATTTTAATCTTCTGGACAACGTTTCAGACAATTAGTACTACCATTACAGTTTTATTAATTCTTATTAAAATTTCATTAATTTTATCAATTATAGTATGATAAGAAGATGGTTGGGGGTGCGGTCAGTAAAAAACACAAACAAGTTGAGAGAACTTGTTTAATAGCTCCAACGTTTCGGCCAGAGTTTCTAGCCTTCATAAAAAAAAAAAATTAAAAAAAAAAAAGAAAAAGAAAATATAAACAAAATGACCCAAGTAAATAATTATACAGAATGAAAATTAGTAAAAATAAAGTGATGGAACAAGTGGAAAATAAAACGTTTAGTTAAATATGTAAGTAGAATAATATAATCAAGGAAATAAAATTTTTAAATTATATAAAACGAAGAAATATGAATATATTAATTCAATTATAATAATAAATTAAAGTTATGGAAAAAAATAATAATAAATAAAAGAAAATATATATAACTGATGAAATATGTAAGTATAATATTAGAATAAAGAAATAAAATTTCTATTCTAGTAATACACTTACATATTTCATCAGATATATATCAATATATTTTCTTTTATTTATTTTTTCCGTAACTTTAATTTTTTAATTATTATTGAATTAATATATTCATATTTTTTCGTTTTATATAATTTTAAAATTGTATTTCCTTGATTATGTTATTCTACTTACATATTTAACTAAACGTTTCATTTTCCAATTGTATTATCACTTTATTTTTACTAATTTTCATTCTGTATAATTATTTACTTGGATCATTTTGTTTATATTTTCTCTTTTTATTTTTTTTTATTCATCAGTTATCTTGCTCTTACTTCTTAGCCCTAATGAAGGCTAGAAACTCTGACCAAAACGTTGGCACTATTAATGCATTTGACTTTCTTATGTTTCTGAAGATTCGAAATCCCTATGATATGTAAGGCCTAAATTTAAGTTAATTATATCCATTCTTAAAATTAGCTGTGTTTCTTCCTTCTTTGCATTCAGTTTCCTATATATGAAATATGTAGTAAGGGAAAATTATTGCGATATTTTGAAATTTCGAATTCTAGTTTTTGGCAAAATAACACGTTTTGAGTCCCCTGATTATAAATAACCAAAATAATTTTATCCAATTTTAGTCTCAAAACAGTTTAGTTTTCTTTTTAAGTCCGACGTTTCGGCCAATTCGTCCATCCCCATGGAAAATCTTAAATGCAACTTTAGAAGCACATAAATTTTTACAAAACTTTATGCATGATATTCTGTCTAGGTCATTATTTTCAGTGAACAATTGTTGTGATAAATTATAATAGTGAAAATTGACATTGATTACAAGTTTTAATTTTTAATTTAATATGAAGAATTGAAAAATAGGGTAATTGTGGACTAAAATTAATGACCTGGGTAGAATAGTCATCTAAAGGTTTTAAAATTGTATTTAAGATTGTCTTTAAGGATGGCCTAATTGGCAGAAATTTCGGACTTATAAAGAAATATAAATTATTTTGAGACTAAATTGGATGAAATTTATTTTATTTAAACAATATTAACCAGTCTCAAGAAAGTGTAAAGATTATATATAAACAAAAATGTTTAGCGAAAAACTGAACTACTGAGCATAGTTACGTTCATAAAAAAACTTTAATAACCGGCACATAGATGATGAAAATCCCCTGAGAGTTTAAGACCACAGTTGAACTTTTTAATTTAAACAGTAAACCATGGTTACCTATTATAAATACACATGCTGTGTGTAATAGTAAGGTTGATGTATACATGCTTTATGCAGAAAAATATTAAAATGGATATAAATTAACAGTTAAAAATTTAAATGTTGGAATAAGTTATTTTTGTGAATAAAATATGTTGTTCTTAAACTACTACTATTGTTATTAGAGTTTTTAATAATATAGTTAAATTACAACAACTAAACAAATTCTTCCTGATAGACGTGTAATATAATATGGGGTATGTAAACATATTTTCGATCCAATTCAATAAAAATTCAAACAGGGGTCATACAAAATAGAAATTTCAATATTTGAAAGTGAGAAATCCATTGAAATATATAAAGAATAGATAAGGAGTAAAAATTCGAAAAATTTTAATATTAATGTTTATAATAATACTTGTCAATTTTTCTGCGTAGTATATACCTAATATATGTATAACATATATATGTTATATAATATAAAGTATTGTTTATAATATAATATATATTATTCTCATGATGTGATTTGAGAGGCCAGATTTTTTTTTCATTTTTTAAATATTTCTTTAACACTATTTTTTATCTTTTTTTAATGTTATATTTTCTCTTATCCATCAATTAATTAAAACAATTTTTTTTTAGTTTTTTAATAACAAATCATTATCAACATTTTACTAACCTTAACAGCGTATGGGGGAGGAGAGGAATTATGATGTTTACAACATTTTATACATTCAATAATAACTACAAAATTTAGTCCATTTAATAAAACCATTTTTCTCTACTTAAAACATACGGTAAATATGATATTTGTTATCGTTTATTGCGTGGACAATATCCAGTGGAATCAAGTGAGTCTATATGCGTTACGGATGAGTATCTGCTACAGTGAGTCCATGTTGTTTGGGAGTCAGTTGTCAAAATGTTTGGACCGTTGTTTAGACAATGCATTGACCCGTGGGAGTTTCAGTTCATTTAACCGTATTGCAACCTTAAATTTCTGCTTTTGTCATCAATATATGTATATTAAAAATATAATTATAAGAAAAAAAAAATTAAAATTTGGATGAATAAAACTTATGTATTGTCAATTTAAAACTTTAATGAAACTAAACATTGTTAATTTTTATATAATAAAAATTCTTTTTGAGACAAATTTCTTAATTAGTTATAACAAAACATCTGATAATGATCTACAAATCGACGTTCCTTCCTATTCTTTCCTACTCTTCCGAATCGTAGACCCACGCCTCGTAACACATGATCCGGATCCAATCCATGGAGATGCGGTACCTTCGTAAGGTGGAAGGACACGACGAGATAGAGTACGGAACAGTACCATTCGGACTTACCTCGGTGTCAAACCGGCTGAGAGCATCCTAGAGGGGCACAAGCTAAGGTGGTACGAACAACTCCTTCGGATGGACCAGGAAAGAACTGCCAGCAAGACATATGAGACTCGCGTTGAGAGAAGAAGGCTAAGAGGAAGACCACGCATTTCCAGGGAGGAGAGTATCCAGGAGGCTTTCAAAAGGAATAAAATGATTACGAGGATTAAAATAAAAACACAACCAAAATCTCCTATATACAAACACCAACCATTGATCAAAAAAGCGGATATTACAATATATATACATACATAAAAATCTAATAGTTTTGTCTGACTGTTTAGGACTGCAATTGTTTTGCCGGGACTCTACGGACTGTTCAGTTAGAATTGGTACCACTTGCCAGAACTCAGAGTGCATCTGTTTACAACATGCTGACGGCGCATCTACGACCATGCCCAGGTAACTTCTATAGAAACTTAAATTTCATTCCTTATTTTTTCTATACTTGTTGAATTAAGTATTTTAATTGGCTATTATTATTTAAATATAATAAGATGGTCAGTCAGGGTTGCGGTCAAAAAAAGAACAAATAGTTTATAACTATTTTTATGTCCGATGTTTCGGCCCACTTTGCAGAGCTTCATCACGGCTAAAAAGATACAAAACAAAACTGAGAACATTACAACAATAAGGCATTTTAAGCTTGGATAAATATTATGTAAAAATAAAGTGATAAGAAATTACATATAAATAAAAAGAAGGAAGAGATAAAATAGTATCAATATAAAATAAACTTGAATAAACAATGATAAGAATAAAAAATAAGTAACAATGTTAAGAGTAAATTTTCTTTAAAAATACGTAAAATATACAGTTAAAAAAGTACAGGAGACGTACATAAAACAAAAACAGTCTCAACACTTCTTTATTATCTTTACACGTTTCAGCGATCCCGGCCATTTTTAAAGATCTAATAATTAAAACATTTTTAATTACATTTCATTCATTAAAAATTAATTCTAAAAACATAACGAAACATTAAATTCCCTACCTTATTCATATATTCTCAACAAGGTTTGCCATAGCCTCATTATATTTTTAATTTTATTAACTTTGATTAAAATTTTGGAGGCTGTTTATTTATCAGAATATATCAATTATACTGTTAATTTCAAATCAAATAAAAAATATTTGAACCATAATGCTGGCTGAAATTTTAAGCAAAGTTAGTTTATAATCATGTTTTTCTGTTTTTTTTAAAAATTTTTTTGTTAATATGAATAAAATATAATTAATTTTAATAGGTTTTTAAATACTATTATAAATGAATAAATAAACTTCAATAAACTTGAAAATATAATGAGGATGTGGCAAACCTGGGATATTGACATAGGTTACTCAATGTTGTGTTGATCTAGTGATGAGGTGAAATAGAAATTGTTAACTAATTATTTAATAAGTATAACTTTGAGAATAACAGCTAATTTGGTACATTATGATGAAAATTAATTTATTAGTGCATATTGTTTCCTAATTTGAAAAGTTTTATAGGTAATTGACTAATTATAAAAATTGACAGTAATAATGTAATAATAAATGTTTGGCTGTGGTAGTGTGATTTTTCATGATGTATTTAGAATTAATTTATGTTGAAAGAAATATAAATAAAAAAGTTTTAATTGGTAGATTCTTAAAAATGGACGGAATGGCTGAAACCTATAAGGATGTTTTTGTTATAACTAATAAATTGTTGATTTCATAATTTCAAATATTATTTAAAAAGTACCAATTGATAGAATTCCAATAATATTTCTAGAAGAGAAGATCCGGAGGCCATCTTCTTTTCAGATGCCTAGGAGCATTATTAGGTAATGAAGGAGAAGCCAGGTTAGAAACAAGTGGATTTGGGTGGTAGGGAAGTATTCCATGGAAGGAATGGTATCTAGTTTTGGCCTCATCGGCAACATATGGGACATTGAGGTGATGATGGATGACTTGATTTGTGACAAAGTAAGGAGTGTTAAGGATTTTGGACTGTAAGGATTGGATTCGGGAGGAATTTGATGGTTTGGTGGAGCCCCAAAGCTCAACTCCATATGTCCAGATAGGCCTTATAATAGTCATGTAGATCAGTCTTTTGTAATGGATTGGCAATTTAGACCGTTTGTCTAGTAAATGTTGTAATAGCCGAAATCAACGAGCAGTTTCCTGTCTTTTCAGTCTTGTATGAGGATTCCATGTCAGTCGTTTGTCGAGATGTAGTCCTAAGTAACGGATCTGTTCGACAGGAATAAGTGGGGTATTATTAAAGGATATCGTTGGACAAGAGGTCATTGGTTTACGACGAAGGGTAAATGTAATTTGGTGGGATTTATTGGAATTAATGGGATTGGAGGGTTTGGGATACAATGTAAGGATCATAGTTCACTGACAATAGACATGTATCATCGGCATAGTAAAAAAAATAAATTAATAAAAACTGAAGTTAACTAATGACAAAATTAATACAGTTTACTACATTTTTACATTTTATATTGATATAGTTATTGAAATACAAATATTTAATTTAATATATCTTAATAATTTAAAGTAATATATACATTACCTGATATTAGACTAGAAAGTAATGAATTATCACTAGATTACGTTTGAAATCAAACAAGTTATAAGTAATATCAATTCTAGTTGTAGTTGTTTAGATTTCAGGGTGAAAAACTACTGACGGTTATCATAGCCCTTGGGTTCTAGTTGTTATTTTATCCCTAGAGCTAAATAGACAACTCAGCAGGATCTCTAATTTCTCAATAGAAAACAAACTTCTAATTTATAAGACTATCCTCAGACCTTTCGGAACCTACGAACTTGAACTTTAAGAAACAGCTAAATCTTCGAATATCAAACGTATCTAATCATTTCAATCCAAAATTCTTAGAACTAAGTCAATTCACCCGTCAATACGTTTCCAACAGAACACTAAACCCTGACCTTCATATCTCGTTTGTCCTTGACCTTTGGTTCAATCCTTATCCAGTTCCACCCATTCTTACAATCCATTCCTTACAATCGAAGGTTTAAAAGGCAGTGGCCAAGAGACCTTTTGTAAAATAAAATCGACAATTTGAGTTCTGACAATGGGCAGATGCTCCCCTCAAGAAGAGCATTGCAGCTTTAGTGCACTTACTCTGCCTCCACTGGCTCATTACTAGTGACAGGGCTGCGCTGGGACCTTGAAGGACCCGGCCTGCTCTAGCCCTCATGCCTGGGCGATAGAATGGGCTCGAGTATCCTCAGGTCAAGATTGTAAATATTGAATATAATTTATTTTACATTGTTTATGTCAATTTTATTTATTTTCCTGTTTATATACATATTAAGATTTTATTCATTTCATTTTTTTTTTTTAACTTTTATATTTATTTACTTTTTTTTTTTTTTCATAAAACGGCCTTAAAGACAAGGCGGACATTATTATTTTCACTTCCTTTCAAACCCCTTCTCTCCTGCTTTCTTTCTTCCCACCTCTTCTTCATTCTTTCCGATTGCTCCTTCCTTCTTTCTTCGGTCTGCGAGACACTTTCTCGCACCACTCTCCCCCACAAGGACTAATTTCTTTTAGTCTTCTCCCACAGTCATCCCTATCGAAGCAGTCTTGGTCTGTTATTTTCAGTCTCCCAGTTTCTTCCCTCATCTGTTTGGCTCAGCAAAATAGGTTTTATTCTCATTGAAATAGTCATGCACGACTTTTTTATTTTTTGAAAGCCACAAAAAACAGGAGCTCACCTATTTATACAAAACTAGGGGACTTATGAAGGCTGGTAGGTTAAAGTTGTGTGATTGTTTTTCCTCTTTTTCCTTGTTTAGGAACCATACAGATTCCAAACCACAAATAGCCATATTAAATAAATAACAAGGTATTAGTGAATTAGGATTTAAGCGTTAATAAAATAAGAAGAAACCAAAAATATACGTAAAATAACAAAACAAAATGCGAAACAAGTTGTAAATCAATATAAAATTAAAGTTTCATAAATAGGATGTGAGCAAGACAAGATTTTAGCCATAGCAAACTAAAAATGCTGAGATCCAAATATTGTTGTTTGCTTTGTTTTCTTTAGTACTGCTTGACAAACAGCATCCGACGAAACAAATATAAAGCATGGATAATAATAGAACCAAGCAAATTATTTTTATGTTCTTGTTAAAAATGTAAGAATTTGGACGAGGATACGGTCAGTAAAGTACACAAATAAGTAAAAACTTATTTTTTAGTGCCAACGTTTTCAGAATTTCAGGCCTTCATCAGTGCCTGGAGGCAGATCCAACACCAAGTAAAAAAGTTTTTTTTGTTAAATTAAAAAAAAAAAATTTATTACGGCGGAAACAACACAAACAAAAACATTCACAAAAAAGAAAACATTGACTCATGGAATATAATTTTCCTGTCAAGTGAATTAACAATGTATTGTATTATCAAAATTATTTAATTAATATTGTGTTAATTCAGAGAGAATAATGTAACGTAAACAATACAATATTAAAAAACAAAAGGGAAGATCATTTTGTTCCAATTGTATTATATGAATACAGAAATACATATTCCATAAATTAAACGCATGTACACCATAATATATTTCTTAAAGGAATAAATATATGCTCAGTTAACGTAAAATTTATTCATTCGTTTCAACGCGCTTGGATGAAAACCACATTAAAACAAATCCTGGGAGGAATATTCGTTATAAAATAAACATTTTCCACCAATTTATGTTTATTCAATTTACTTCCCTTGTTTTTATAATGTTATTTGAAAAAAATATCCTACAGAGCCGCATGGCTATATTTCGAGAGAGAACCTTAAAAAAGATTTTTAATAAAACTCAAAAAAATAAGTATTTTTTGTATACTGTTATCAATTTAATATTCTACAGATGAGTTGTTTTTAACTGCATATTATCTTAAATTGTTGGACTTGAGTTAATTATTTTAAACGAACAGTAGTGTAGAATATATAGTGTTCGGTTTGAAATATAGACAATAAATCAGATGTTATTGGAAGCTTATATGGTACCTTATCTATATATAATTATATCAGCATTACTTTTCTATTTATATTTATATAATTAACAATTGAAATGGGTTAGCAGATTGAATAAGGTACTGTAAGTTCCTATCTCTTAGCCCAGCTTCGAATCCGGGTGTGGAGCCGATAACTATTTATTCTGTTACTGTAGCCGTCAGTCACTCCTGTGGGTTAGGGAGTTTTTTGGAGGTACAGTTTTGTTTTAACACCCACTTCCTGGTCATTTCTGATGTACCGTAGAGAAGAGGGGTTTATCTAGCGGGTACAACCCTATTATAACTATGGGGGGGGGTCAAGTTTTCATTTCGTGGGACCACCAACACGACCTGGAAGGTTGGGCTTCGAAATGGCGTCACTCAGCTACAGAGGGCCTGAGAGAAAACTTAATGATTGAACGCGTTAATAAACAAATGACCTTCTTGCAAAACCGTTGTTCAAGAAACAGTACTTCTTCACATTTTACTGATCTCATAGATTATAGCAGTAATGTTTTTATTTTTTATAAAATTTTAGATATCATATATTATCGAAATTGAGGTGTTAGTGGCATGTGACAAGTTTCAGCAAACGTCACATGGTAAAAACAAATTAGGTTCTACAAAAAACAGTCTACGGAAACAGTTAAAAAACGACGAGCTTCTCATTCCTCTCCTCTCTCGGTTATTTTCGGGATTCTCACACGTTCACTATAACTGAAAATTGCTGAACCGAAATTTTTATTGCTGTTAGAATTAAAATGCGCTTTTATGGACGGATCTTTAATCATGAAAGTTATGCAGAAGAAGTCTACAGTCAATTTGATAGTATACGCAAATTTAGGTGGAAACTAGAAGTTCTGAAAAATTGTTCATTTATATTAATAGGAATTTCAAATTTGTGATCTCCAGTTTTTCCAGAAAAAAAGCTTAATAATTATATAATATATAATTATATATTATATAATAATAGAGTAAATTTCTTCCATTTTTTTTTATCTATAGATCTTGGTTGAAAGGGATTCGTTCAAATGAAGACCAGAAAGGGATATGGGTGAAAGTTTTAGAAAGATCCTGCAAATTTTGTATTTTAGGGTGCTACAAAAATTGCAATACTCCTTGTATAAGTATATATTAAAAAAAAAATAAATAAAACTGTTTCCTACTAAAACAGGTTTACTGTCAAGAATTAAAAATAAAATATGTGACATTTTATAATTATAAAATGCAAATAAGACATGATGGATTGCAAATAGGATTAGATAGAACATGCCGTTAAGTAACTTGACCAGCGTTTGATGGCGAGATTAGAACCCAAACTCTATAGCCGATTCTGGACCCGTAGCTGTGGACTACGTGAGACGAATCCTCCAACCAATTAAAACTATTATTCATTTCGGCCTCCTTTCCAAAACAAACATAGCCCCTGTTTGTGTCCAGGTTAAAAGTTATCCCTTCCTCTTCAGTTTGAAGCAGACCACAAACAAACCTTTGGAGGTTGTAAGGGTGTCCTAGTGGGCGGCAAACAGCTTCTGTTAGGAATACGTTAGCTTCTGTTCAAAGTGATCAAATGTTGTAGTACAGAAGTTATAAAACTACAACTTTACTAGTTATACATAAAGTTCGAATCTAGCATCGGTACTTTTATGTGCATGAATTACTAATATTCGATCGATTATGCCTGATCAAAATTTTTGCAACAGACGCAAAACCAAATTTGTTTTTTGTTATCAGTTAACGAAATAATACAACAATAAAGTATTGAATATTGAATATCATTTTATTGTAAAATAAAACGTTAAATCAACATTTTAAACATATTTACAAAATAGGAAGCAATAGCTTAGGGATATGTTATTGCATCTCTTGTGGTTACTGAAAACTTAATGGTTAATTATTACTAAAGCAGGGAACTGAAAAGGAAAACAGGGAAGAGAGGAGATTGCCACGTTGAGAGAGGGGAATTTGAAAGAACCAATAGATGTAAGCAGAGAAGAATAGCAATTTGAACAGAAACCAATGATTTTGTATTCATTATACAATAATAGTGTGAGTTGGGGACGAAACCCATTAGATGTAACTAAGTAGAGAATAAAGCGGGATCCAGAAGGATATTCTAGGTAATGTTTCCGACTATTTGGAAAGTGTCCCAAGAATATGTTTAGACAAACAACAACATCCAGTGGAATGACTTTGTACACAGTGTATTGCATATTTTTTCTGCATCTTTAAATTTAGGTAGTTTTGAGATGTTGGAAAATTGTATTCCAGCGTTTATAATAAGAACATCAAATTATTTAAAAGACAGCTTCATCAGTAACTCTTCAATTATGGAAAAAATGTAGACTTTCAGTCAGAATAGTTTACTTTTTGTGTACTTGTATCATTGTAGAGAGTATGTAGCCTTTTACTACACAAAAAATCCGGTCTCTAATCCATTGAATTATCATGATAAGAGTCAATGAAGAATAAAGTAAAAAATGAATGATAGAGGAACACTAAAATTTTAAAAAATTGTCTGTCCATAAAGTAATTTAATGGACATATTGTGAGAAAGGATTAATCTGGAGTTGCAGCCAATAGATGCCCGAATCCACAGAACCTGTCAGAATTGAAAATTGAGATTGATGAAGTCTAAGTTGATTTAAAAAATCTGTTAGAAATCAGCGAAACTAGTAGTTTTATTGCTGTTTGCGAAAATAAATTGATTTTATCATTAAATACCATGAAAAATATTACTCCATACGAAAATAAACGCCATAAGCTACTTTATGACACATAAAACTAGCTTTGATTTGAGTATTAATAAACACCTGTACGTTGAATGGTGCCTGAGACATAGATTTCTAGATGATGTCTAGTAGGTTTTCCTGTGTTGTGGATAATTTTAAAGATGTGGCGCATCGAATGAAAAATTAATTTTTTTTAGCCCTTTGAAACAGACTCTACTTCTTATTACCCAACTATACTTAGTAGATCCATCAATTTTGAATAATAATTAAGCATAGTTTTCATTAAATTAATCAAACATTGGAGTGAAAAACTAAAGATAGGCAATTTTCTCATCATGAGTTTAAGAACCAGGGGTATAAGTACTAGGAAGATTATTATGTACAAAAGAATAAAAGCGCAAAAGTAAGAGTAGAAGATTTCTTAGCACCTCCTAAATCCTCTTGGACCCCCCTCCCTCCCACGAACTGTAATGCGTACATAATAAGTATATAAACCATATTTTTCAAACATCCGTATATTGCTGAATTACCAAATCATTTGTACAGAATGCAAAGTAACTAACGTATGGTAATTATTTCCCAATCCAATTTAGCCCAGTCTCTTCTAAAGAAAACCAGTTTAAGGGAAGACCATATTGTCATATGTTGTGAATAAAGTAAATCGAGCGGTTTATAGGAGGGGCTCGCTTGAGCCTGAATAAAAACATCTTCTTGGAAGCGCTTTACATAACAAAGAGACCCTGATGGCTTCTTAGCCAGGGTTCCTTCTTTGGTAATAGGCTCCTGTCTGCAGCGAGGTCAATCTTAAAAGTCGAAGATCATATTACCTGACTCTACGCTACCATTTGGTTACACTGAGTAGCAAACTTATCCATGTTGCTATTAACTACTAGATACCACATAAACTATAAACAACTGTTCATAAACTTACGAAGTATTTGTTTGGGATATAAATAGTGCGACCTATAACAACTATTTGACAAATTTGTCAAAGTACAAATGTACAAATGGTAGATAAACAATTACTAGAAGTTGTAGATAAACAGTATAGTTAACATCTTCTCTTGAGGAAGGTAAATAATAAATATTATAGTTGGATATAGTTCAGGTGGTGGTCAATAAAGGTATCAAAATAGTAGAAGGAAACTATTTATTGTTAACCAATGTTTCGTCCCATTGTGCAGGGCATTGTCAGGGCTAAATGAAAAAAACATTTTAGAATTAACAAAAACATTAAAATAAAAACAATTGTTATGTTTATAAAGTAGATCAAAAAGAATTAATAATAACAACATAAGGGAGTATACATGTAGGTGGACTGGAAACAAATTACTAATAAATATAACCAGGTGTGATAAAAGTTCTAATACAGATCTAGACTAATAAATTGTAGGAGACTACTCATTAAAATTAGTTATAAATGTAGTAAACAGGTAGGCGTAAAAGGTAGAACAGATAGGTGAAATAGTTATGGTATAGGTGGGGAATAGTAATACGTAAAAGGGAGATATTAAAAAAATTGATAAAAATAAACAATCACCTGTCAGATTGAAACTCTGCGGGTGACTGAGAAAAAAGGGGATAGTCAGGTATAAAAAAGTCCCCACTTCCTAGGGCAAACACTATAAGAAATCTTATTATTTTGAATATTTTTATTATTTGACGATGTATCAGTATCAATATGGTTAACTCTCCTTGAATTAGGATAAAATAACCTATTACTTTCATCTTCACTGTTTCTATTTCCCTTGACATTTTATTTTTTATACCCTTATAATAAAGTTTTTTGTTTTTTTTAAAAGTCAGAGTTTTTACGTTTATTGAAGAAAATGTATTTAATGTTTTTGATAACACAACAATTTTAACAAACAATTCAATGTAATATTTTTATATCTTAACCAAATTAAAGATGTTTCAAATTAAAATAAAAGCTAGTACATAAAACTGGAACAATTCTAAATAGTAGAAGTAACAGTTAAATTTACTATGAATTTGTCGTTTTTCAGTGTTACCAACAAATATCAATAGAAGAAGAAGAATTAAATTTTTATTTCAAAATTTATGTAAAAAATATAGATAAAAGGAGGATTTATTGACAATGGCTTCTGAAAATATTATACAATATATTCAGAAGTTATAAAAAAAAAAAAAAAATGGCTGTCTGACCTAGAAAAAGGAAGCAACGAGTAAATCCTTTCATAACTAAAAAGAATATTATTCATTTCATCAGAATTTATAAAAATCAGAAAATATCAAAAAATGGACTTTGGACTACTTTGCCTTCTGAGTGACTTATATTTGTGTTCGTTAATAAGCAAAATTTCTTCTCAATTTTAGCCTGAACTTTCTACACTAATTTTAGAACATTTTAGCATACACTCAGGGTTTCTGTTGTAAGGTACGAGCAGGACTTAATGTAAACAGTACTATTGAATTCTGATTCGTAGACAAATTTTCAATAGACTAATTTGTTTGAAGAAACGAGATTACATCTAACAAACATCTAAACAATTTTATTTTTAAGTCACATTCGTTGTTCATTCTTCAGAACACGTACATAAAGCTAGAACATTTCTAAATAGAAGAAGTAACAGTTAAAATTACTATGAATTTGTTGTTTTCCAGTGTTACCAAAAAATATCAATAGAAGAAGAAGAATTAAATTTTTATTTCAAAGTTTATGTAAAAAAATATTGATAAAAAGTGGATTTATTCACAAAAAAAAAAAATGGCTGTCTGAATTAAAAAAAGGAAGGAACGAGAACATATGGGAACATGGCAAATATAATGGAAACATATGGGAAATATATACACATTTTTTAAGATTGATGTTTTTTCATATGGTTTGGGATTCAAACCATAAATGTTTGAGAGATATTTGATATTACGCACATATGTTTCCCATCTTCAAGTCCTAATTAATTAATAGATTAATATACATTAACTATTATTTGTATTGGAATAAAAGTTGATGGGTCTTTTTAACAGAAGACTGTATTAAACTATAGAGCACTACATCAAACAGTTTCTTCTCCTACGTAACATAAATAAGATTATTAACCTAATTTAATTTAATTTAAAAAAATTACTTTGTGGCAAAATAAAAATAGAAAATTAGAATCAGATCCAAAGATAAGAAAAATGGAAGGGAAATATACAAGGCGCAACATTAAGTCTATAAATAAAAAGAACACAGGTCTCAGTGAGGACTCCTTGAGGGATACCCTAGCATTGAGAAGGTGCATCGAGGCATGATTCGAATCACGGTTATTCGGGGCACACTTTGGGCTCCGTTGCCGATTAAATGTCTCGCAGGAACTCTAAATAAGAGGGGAAAATCTTCCTTTTGTAGCTTTCCTTTCATTTGGGGAATGGCAGGCTTTTGTGATCCTTTGGTGCGAAAATGGCGAAAAATTAAGCTGGCATTTTGACTCTATGTTAAAAGCTTCGCTAAATAATTAATTTTTATTTAAACTTCTTCACGTGAAAACCTTTTCATTTTGCCTATTAAAACATACTTTTAAAATGGGATAAGATTCCTTTTCTGAAATATTTCAATATATAAAATGGACCAGATTCACTACTTCTGGATTCGTCATTAAAGGTTTGGTAAGGAAGACCGGGTTATTAAAGGTACGAAAAGCAAGACCGGATTATTAAAGGTACGATAAGCAAGTCCGGGTTATTCAAGCATTCAATGGAACATTTATTATCTATTATATGATTTGTTTCCTACCTAGTGCACGATGCTTATCATGACCTAACTTTATCTAGTCAAAATATGAGGGTGGCCAGAAAAGATAATTTAAAAATTTTTTTTACAATTAGAAATATAATTGTTTTTTTAATTGATGTTTTTCCGATCAAGCTCATTTAATTATTCGGGGATTCAAACCATAAATCCTTGAGAGAGATTTAATATTAGGCATATATGTTTCCCATCTTCAGGTACTAATATTCCTCATTTGTTAAGTACATTCATTTATTTTTGAAATTTTATGATATGGTCACTTAATTAAAATTTATAATATAACATTGTTTAAACAATATCGTTCACTATAGTAAGTAAATAAAACGTAGATCAAGCCCCCTCCAAA
>NW_027107159.1:2227177-2234135 GCF_000696795.3 Halyomorpha halys
ATTAAGTAATAAATGCTTTTATGCAGTAGTCAGAGTATTATATTTTTAGAGGATATAAAAATAGAAATTTAATTAGATCATAATTATTGTTTGTGATTAGGAGGTATTATAAAAATAATGAAGTACATGAACTACAATTATTATTTGATTTATAATGAAGTGAAACTCTCCTTTTACTAAATTAAGCCGACAATTATCCCGGGCCATTAAACAGAGCTACAATCCGTCCATCTCTAAGTGTCTCAGGGGCTCAGCATCCCCGAAACTCCATTTAACAGATAAGCGCAACTTTATTAGTTTATAAGGTAACAATAAACTGACGGGGGACGTAAATAAGAGAAAGTTGATTCATTAGGGGTGGGTGGGGAGGGTAGTTGTATTTCTGGAAGGGGGGCGCAGTAAAAGATTCCAGATATGTAAATAATTTAATTAAAGTTGGAGTTTGATAAGCCGTTGTAGGATAAAGGACAATATCTCTCTCCGTCCTGCTTTATTTCCATCGTCGCCTGGGCGCAATAAATGTAACTTGCTCAATTAATTAGAGAATGTGTGGTGTTTAATGATCACGAGGGGTTGGGTCTGAGCATTTGTCTTTTTCTCTGAAGATTAGTCTCTGCTTAACAGTCGTCGATTTGAATGTAATGAGAACTTCACATATTTATTTCACTATTTTTATACTTTATAATTATATTTTATGAAGCCATTTTGTTTGTTCAAGTGAAGAAGAGAAGTGAAGGGTGGAGGTTATATGGAACAATAACAGTTTAAAATGTTTTCTGTCTTTATAATTTATAATTCTGGTTGAAACAAAATTAGTTTAATATATCAACATTAGCAGTGCTCCAGTTGTGACTTCCGTAACTACTGGGAATACCAACAAATTTCATAAACAAAGCACGTTTTGTTGCAGAATATTAACGTTTGAAATGTACGATGCATTTGAAGATGGCAAGGAACAACATGAAAAAAGATGGCACCGTCCCTTCCTTTCCTACAAAACCCTTCATCAAAAGGAGGCATGCCTTTTGGTATTCCTGAACTTTTAGAAGTTTCAAATTAAACCCCTGTTTCAGGCGATAAACTCTGTACTATTCAAAATCTGCTGAAAATATGCCAAGTCGGGTGAGAATAGGCCAGCAAGGACACCTATAAGTCCTAGTAAGTGGCTTATTATTAAAAATATCACTTTTACTGTTTACACAAGGCAGCGGTGTGTTGGTACGTATTAAAAATGATTAACTTGTAACTCAATATTCGTAAATTTTCCAATGATTTTTAACAATTCGTCATTTTGTCATTTTATGCCAAACCATAAAAATGTTTCAGTTGCAAGCCTACCTTCTACGTCACAACCCCTGATGAAGACCTGAAACTCAGGTCGAAACGTCGGCATAAAATAAATAAATATGGTCTTGTTTTGTTGTTCTTTGCTGACCACACCCCCCGACAAACTTCTCCAATCATTAAAAATGTTTAGTTCTCGTAGTATGAAGTATTAGTTGACTGATTTTATTCGCCTTCTACATGAACTGTTATATGTTATTATGAATAAGATGATATTCTGCTATCCTTATTTAAAAGTATTCAGGTATAAGTTCCAAATAATTTTACCCCCAAGCCTAAAATTACAAATGCTTAAGACAGATGGCTACCGCACGTGACCCAAACACAACCCCAAGAGTTTGGAGATGTTTCCATATTTCCATATTGACGAATACATCTTCGCTTGTTCTGGAGCTGGAGAATTGTAGACGGGAAGGGAAATATAGAATTTACGTCATTTCCAAGTCAAAATAAGTTGGCAGGAAGTGGGAACGGCTTCGTCCCGCTGAGGGACTCAAATAGACGGAAACAATTTTCCTACATTTTTCACAAGGAAAAGTCCTCCTCTTTTATTTCCTCACTATTTCAGGATGAATAAAATAAATAAAAGCAATTTATTATTTATATTTTCCTTACTTTATATCCACACCTTCTTTACAGAGTAATGGAAGGTATCGTTTAAAGTGAAAAATATAAACACGTCTGCGAATCCTGGGACTGCTGACAAAATTTTAGAAAATCTTTTCATTCCCACGAAGATAAATGGGATGCTATTAATTAATATTCGATGTAGCAAAATATATTTTAGAATGCGAATTATTAAATTGCACATTTATAATACCTATATAGGACTCATCAATATTAAGTTGTAACAATACGTAGTTCTGTTTAAAGTAATAAAAAATTGGTGTGAAATAATTGACTTTTTATTTACTGGGCTCTTGCAGTATAAGGGATGACAGTGCTCCACTAAAGTTTCGTTTTGCTCAGTGTGACCCATCATTGGGAGTGAAAGGTGCGAAAGGACTGCGAAGGAAAGAGAAAACATTTATCTTCCGATTGGTGGTTACAAAGTTCAGTTAAATAATAGCGGTAGGTTTTCTTTCCCCTCCTGTTATTTTGTGTCAAATATTATGCCTCAAGATTTCATCGCTAGACAGCTTCTCCTCGAAGTATAAGGTTGTAAATCATAAATCAAAAAGTTCTTTAAATTCTGTATGTTATTATTATTTTATAGTTATTAAGTTTTAATTACTAATTTCTTCACTTGTCGAATTTCATAAAATGTGATAAAGATATTTTTTCACCGAAAATTGTGCATATTTGACGTCAGTAAACCTGTACTCATTTTTGGTCCTAAATCCCTCAATGTTTTTTTTTTTTTATTACCTGATTGTTTTAAATTTTCAACACCCTTTTAGTAAAATTGAGATTTATAATCAATTAAAAATAATTTCAAAGCAACTAAGAAATACCCATATTTACTTTGGATTTATTTTGGTCAAAATTCATATTGAATATAATTTCTGTTTTACTTTTTTTTTTATTATACTACTATGTGTATTTATTGTTTCTTTTATCAAATATGAAAGCCTTAAGTGCAAGTTACTCCAATCTCTAGTAAAATTAAGATCTGTATAACTTAGTTTTGTCCAAGAGTTTACTAAAACTCCGGTAACTTAGCGACCTGTTTCTGTTCTACATTTGTGTTAATCAGGTAAAAAAGCTTACCTGAAACTGAGATAACTAACGAACTCCGCAATTCCTGACGCTAATGCTAGAAATTGTGTGTCCAATTAAATTTAAAATAAATTCAAAAGACACTTTTGACACTCGAGATCGCTGAGAAAATTCTTCAACAGTCTACTGGAAAAAATGATTTGGTCGAGAATAGAATATTTTTTTTTAGGTATTGCCTGAGCAACTAATTCTTTGAAGTCTTCCTCGTCAGTTAAATCGTCTATCTCGAACAAATGCATTTTATTGAATTTGGAAAGAAGCGGAATAATACAATACACCTTCGCTAGATAACAGACCCAAGTGGAACTAAGGAAGATTGCTTGTATAGATAAATACTTAAACGCGGGTGTGCTCTAAATCTCAGTCCCATACATAAAACAACTAAAAACTGACTGTTTACAGGCGTTAAACGTTATAAAAATGCTTAGGAACACCACTTGGGGAACAGATAGGACAACACTACTCCTTCACTATAGGCAACTTGTATTGTCCAAAATTAAATATGGGTGTGTGGCCTACGGTTCGGCAAGCAAAAAGAACACTCCAGATGCTAGATCCCATTCAAAACGCTGCTTTGAGAATAGTAACTGGCGCTTTCCGCTCCAGCCCGTCAAGTAGTTTACACGTGGAAGCATATGAAATACCATTATTAGTTTAAAGAAAAATTCTGGCACTTAAACATTACTCCAAAATCATATCTAACACAAACCACCCCCTAAATAATTTCTTCTCTTCTTCTGATAATCAAAGCTTCGCTTATAATGCACTAAATACTCGTCTTTCCTTTCCTAACAGATGCTTGCAATATATTGCTCACCCAAATCTCACTCCATTTCCAAAAGTAATGAAGCAATATCCTCCACAGGTAGAACCATAGAGTTTAAATAACCTTAACTAAAATTCATTTTAAATAATTTATTAAGAAATCAAATGGATGGTTAGTTAAACTGTAGATAGTTAAAATATAAAGTTGCGCTCTTAATTGATTTTCTTGATAAATTAGTATTTTTTCCAAAAGCTTTCCTCAATTAATGGGATATCAAAATGGTGAAGTGGCTGTAAAAAAATAAGATTAGATATCCGTTAACGTTTTAGTATGCACGAAATCAATTGAAGTGACGGACACGTTTAAATTTCGCAAGTAGAATTTCAATTTCTTTTTTTTTTTTTTATTAACTAAGAAATTATAGTGTTACTACGATTTACATATAAGGTTTTTTTGTTTTGTTTTTTTATTTACACTTCATCCTTAAAATTCAGTGAGTGGTGGTATTTTAAAAGCTATCATAAATAAATCTCAAGATATATATTAGGATAGAGAGAGAGCTAAACAAATAATTTTAGAAATAATTTTTTTTAAAAATAGGCTTATATGGAATAAAAGAGGATGCTATACAATCGAGATTATTATAAAAAATAAATAAGTGAGACTTAGTAATGATGAAATACTTAATAATTAAAATTAAATAATGATGAAAAGATATACAAAAATAAAGTTTGAATCGAACAATTGAATCATTTAAATAAAATAATAATAATATTTTATAGGAACTTAAATTCCAATTTGAGTTCTAATAACTACAATTATCACTGACACTCAAGTGCAATTGATGGAAAGACAGCAAACAGGAAAAAGAGGATAAATCGAGTATTGATTAATAATTTCAATTAAAAATAAATTTGAAAAAAGAGGATTGAAATAAATAGGGTATGGGAAATATATTTTAAAAATAATTTTAGCTTTATATTTAAAAAAAAATCAATAGAAAATATATTATTATTTTTTAGTTTAAGTAGCATTAAGCCATCTGTGCCTAATACACAATTCATAAACAATAAATTTGTTTATAATGACTCAATATTAATCAAATTTTCAATTTGCAGTTATACTTAAAACCTATATTCTGACTATTTTACAGAGATAGGATGTGCCCATCATATTCATTCTGTATCGAAAAAACAATATCTGTTTCTTTTTATAACGGTTGTGCAAGGAGGTGATTGCGTCAGAATCACGACCGTACGCCAGATTTGTCCCCAATCATGGATATCTGCTGGATGGTAATGAGGCTGGGTGGACCCCAAAGAGCTCCTGAACCCACAAGGCATGAGTCACGCTACAGTGGAACAGAAAATAATTATCTGTTATATCGGGTCCTTGGAATTAGTAGCACAGTGTCTTACCACTGATCCAACCACTCCCTCCTACATATACGTATATAAAATAAATAATATATAGATACATAAAATATTTTTTAAAAGCTAACTGCAATACTGACTACCAGGCAATTACTTTAGTTTCCCCGTTTATAGTTTATACTAATTTTATATCTCATATTTTTCACCACCATTTCAAATAGCTTTCAGCTGATGTTCTTGTATCAAGTGTCTATTTTTTTGTTATTTATTCTTTAAAAGTATAAGAATTTCTTTAAATATATTTTTTTTTTAGATTGGAGATTTACAATACGATTAGAGATTATACCGCTCAAGTTCGATGATGTTACTGAATCTGATACTAGTAGCATCAGTATTTCATATGATTAGTAATGTAAGTATCAAGAAACACGAAAATAATAACTTAAAAAATATTTTTCTTGTAGATGGAAGTTTAATTAACAATCGAAGTAGGAAAAAATTTAAAACCTTCCCTATATTTTAATTAATTATGCTTGCAAGCTCTTTCAGTTGTTCATCATTGTCGAAAACCAACCAGAACTATATTTTGCCTGCTCACCAATAATTCAGAATATTCACTAGGTTTGTCTAAAAAATAAAAATATTTTTGCCTTTATATTTCGGAATTCACATTAATAAGTTCCATCACTATATTTTTATTTTTATTATTTGAACCCATTTTTAAGACAATATTTCGACGTACACCCAGAAAGTTAATTGAGCGTGCGAGACACTTATGGGTTTCACCCTTTCTCAATTTCGTAAACCAAACCTGTTAAAATTCGGGTAGAAACTTCCAATTAGTGTTTGTGGTATTCTAGCATTTTTGCAAACAGCAGAGTAAAACGGTATTCATTTTAAGTCGAATCAGTTTTCGAATCATTTCGAAAATTTTATGAAAACCGTTGAGATCACTCGTTGAACTGGTATTCGTAAAAATATGCAGTAAAGAAAAATAAATGCAATATAAAGAGAATTTTATTCATTTATAATTATTTTTTATCAAGAAGTTTTTTGAGAGTTCGGTCAAGGGAGAAAATCTCAAAAAAAAAAATTCAAAATTTCTTTAATGTGTGTCAAAGTTTTGGTCTGAGTGTATATAGTCATTCTGGTATAACAGAATAAAAAAATCACGAGGTGATTCATAGGAAATACATAAACAGGTACAAAAACAACTAGTAACAGAAATTATGTATACATGAATTATGAAAAATGAAAATTGAAAAAGTGAGATTGGAAATCTAAGTATATTAATATGTCATTAAATAATTTTAATGAGGTGTAAATAGTTGGTCGGGGTGAGGTCAGAAAAAAATACACAAATAAAACGGTATCTTTTAACAGGTCTTTGTCGAGTCTCCTGATGGCCTGAAATTCAGGTCGAAATGTTGACACAAAGAAATAAGTTTCTTTTATTTATTTATATTTTGTTGACTGCATCCCGGACCATTTTCTCCTCACAAAATAATTTTACTGTTTTCTTTTATGTTTATTCATTTTTTTTTTAATGCTGTGTATTGTTACACAACTTGTTTTATATTTATATACGATTATATGACACTTTTTTATTTATTTCTTCGTATCCTTCCTGAAAATAATCACATTAGTACTTCATATATATATTAAACATTACTCCAAAATCATATCTAACACAAACCACCCCCTAAATAATTTCTTCTCTTCTTCTGATAATCAAAGCTTCGCTTATAATGCACTA
>NW_027107159.1:2234185-2237120 GCF_000696795.3 Halyomorpha halys
TATAACACATGAAATGTGTTATGTATACTTTGGTGCATCTTCTCCCTTTGATCTTCTTGTGGCATTATAAGGTATAAGTCCAGTTAAGGAGGTAAAGACTAGCTATTCCCTATGGCTTCGCCATGGAATTAATGGAACGCGAAGGGACCGTTCTCCTGGTAATTATTATGACACATTAACGTAAAATGTTTATGAGGAGAAGATAGCTGGGGGAAGGGCGGATGCGGTTAGAATATAACATTAATAAGTTGAAATAACTTATTCAATAGTGCCAACGTTTCGGCCAGAATTTCTAGCCTCATCAGGGCTGCTAGCTGAAAATCGGAAGTGGCTTTCCACACACTTCCAGTGGTACCTTCCAACTAGCAGCCCTGATGAAGGCTAGAAATTCTGGCCAAAACGTTGGCACTATTGAATAAGCTATTTAAACTTATTTGTGTTATTCTCTGATCGCACCCCCAACCATCTCCTCCTCTTATATATTATCCACGGTGATCTATTTTCTCATCATTGTAAAATATTTATAATATATATAGATCAATCCGAAGTGAGGGGAAGGGGGCATAAAAGTTATTATCCAAAGAGGTTATTTTATTCAAAATTGCTTATGAACACAATTTATACCCATAAGTTGTTGCTTTTCTAAATCATTTTATATTTAATTAAAGTTTTTCTTGATATTAACCCTGTAATTTGTTATTTGGCAAGTCCCAAACGTGCAGTATTAGAGGAATTTTACGGCATATCAAAATTTATTTTTCGTTTTTTTAAAACTTATATAGTCTTATCTTTTTTATCTTAGCCCTAAATATTTTACCGTTTTTGTATTCTTTCTAAACCACTTATAAACCTTGTTGGCATCCTATGGTTTAAGGAAATCCTAAAAAGTATCAGTAGTTGTTTTCCTGGTTTAGACAATGTTCTCAGACTCAGTTTTCTATTATATCAGTGTTCCAAAATCAAGTAACCTCAATTTCATGTAATAGATTATGAAATTTAACATAATTTTAATTACAGGTGGCATGTGATGGAGAAGTTCAAGTTCTCAAGTGTTATTTCAATATAACAGGGCCTACGACCTGGGATGCGATTTACGATTTAGTAAATGAAGTGGGTAGCGACGGTCTCCTGCCGATACACCGATCGTCATACCAAGGTAAAGTCGAAGTAGTTAAAGCTCTCGTCTGGTTTGGAGGACCCCTCGATGTCTTAGACAGTAAACTTCATAAGCCACCGTTCATATGGGCCGCAAGAGGAGGGAGTGTCGATGTTCTGGAAGTGCTAAAAGAGGGAGTACCAGATCAGGTCCAGTGGTCTGACAAGGATGGGAATGCACTTAATTGGGCAACCAAGGAACGAAAACAGAACGCAGTACAGTGGTTAATCGCACAAAACATCAGCCTGGAATCAAGGGACGGTTATCACATGTCCCCGCTGCAGACAGCCTCCTATAACGGCGACTTAGAGTCAGCCAAATTACTACTCGACAACGGCGCCGATATAGAATCATTTGACAACTATTGGTGGACACCGATGTTCTGGTCGACAGCGAACGGGCATATCGATGTGGTCCAACTCTTACTTAACCGATCGGCTATAGTGGAGCGCTCGGACATGAGTGGCATGACACCGCTGCACGAAGCCGCCATGGGACACAGTGTCAACTATACCGGGGACGGAACTGACATGTTGGCGCTGCTTCTGGACCACGGCGCGGTCATCCAGACCAAGTCTAACAACGGGTTCACTGCTCTTCACTGGGCGGCAGGAAGTGACCGGCTACACGCGGCAGGATACCTTCTGAAGAGAGGATCGGACGTCAACAGCCACTCTTTCAATGGAATGACTCCACTACACGTGGCATCCACCAATGGCTACTTGATTATGGCGGAGCTCCTTCTGGACAGAGGTGCGGATGTGAACGCCAGGGACCATAGAGGTAGGACGCCGCTGTCCATGGCAAAAGGAAAAGACATGTACAATTTCATCAAATCGAGGGGAGGGACACTCTAATGGCTAGTAAAAAACAAATCACCTAACTGTATAAATAATTAAATTTGTCTTATATACAGGGATATAAAATGATGTATAAACAAAAATAAAAACCAAGTTCTTATATTCAGTATATCAATTTTATTTCTATATTAATATGAATGATTTTTTTTTTATTTATTCATAAAATTCCATCCAATATAGTCCGCCCTTATTACAATATCTGTTTATTTGTAAAAATAATACCAAAAAACTAGTTATTTTTTAATAATTAAAAACAAATAAACAACAGAAAAATGTCCGCCTATCCAAGCAATGTATGCTGTTTGCAGTTTTAACTTATAACATAAATAACAAAACTTTAAAAAAATAATAAGTTATATCCTTTAAAAACGATGCTTTTAAAGTCAATAATTTAAAACAGCAATATGTATGTTAAAAGAAACAAAGCAATAATATCAACCTTGTAAAAACTGTTGTATTCATCCCTCACATGTCAACCAACTGAGCTCTTTCCAGTGTAGCCCGTCGTGCATAGTTGCTAAGAGTTCTGTAATTAGAGCCTTTTAATAAATAGAGTAATTGTTCTGGAGAGCAGGCTCGCTAACCAAGATATTTTATTCTAATTTCAGCAAACTTATAACAGGTTCCAAGTGAAAAATATCTTCCTTTTCTTTGAAGCCGCAGACTGAGCAATTATAGGTACAGTGGAACCTGGCTAAGTGAGAATCGCAGGGGGACCAGTTATTTTTCTCAGTATCCCAGGTTTCTCACTACCCGAGTTTTCTCAGTTACACAGGTGACTAACAAATTTTTCTCACTATCCCAGGTATACAGGAGGACAAAAAAAATTATAGAGTTAGCATTAAAAACGAATTTATTAACAGATTAATACGTAAAAAATAATACGTAATACATGATGTAAAAGATTAAATACATTTTA
>NW_027107159.1:2238955-2269790 GCF_000696795.3 Halyomorpha halys
TTCTCACTAGCAGAGGATTCTCAGTACCCCAGTGTCTCACTTGGCCAGGTTCCACTGTACTATCAAGCATCCACGGTTTTACACTTAAATTGAATATTAATATCTTCATGTAATTGAATACTTTGAAAAGAAGTATACAAATCTCTTAAAAGATTATGCCAAGTAGCGAGTGAGATATCCCATAAGATAATTCCACGTATACACTTACACAATTAAACATCATACGGCCCTTATAAACTCATGTATTAACTTAAATATTGTGTAGCTTGCGGAACCTGCAATGTGATCTGTCGGAGACTGAAGAAACCACTGAACTCACACTGTCCCCGCTACACAGAGCTACGAGTCCAATCAGGTCATAATGGAAATAAAATAGACGATTTGTTTTTATAATAATGATTTAAATCATGCAATGAAGTCTTGAAGTTGTTTTCAGATTTTTAATACTGCTCAAACTGAACGAAAACAAATCTAAACTAGTTTATTATTTTTCATAGTGTTATTTTAAAATCTAGGATGAATTACCATAAAACATCAATTAAACTTATTAACGTATAGGAGTAATAAAAAGACTTTACTTCAAATAGTATATCATGAAACCTTAAGAGATGAGAGAGAAGAGTAGTTAAAGAAGTGAATAAAAGTTAAGCATTGAATAAAACATGGAAGTACATAAGATAAATTTGAAAATAATCCTTAGGACACAGGATACCATCATAAATAATAAACTGCTTTTATTACACGACTGCAGCGAAGCCAAGAGGAGGCGTTTAGGGATGTCACTTGCTTTTTAGTTTGTTCGCCTCTATCAGTCCATTATAATTGAGATTAAATATTATAATATACATTTCTTTTTGGCTTAAGACTCCCATTATTAGGGCCTTATACTGCCTAACCATGGTTGGAGGTCAAGTTTTTCATTTTGTGGGACCGCGCCTCAATGAAAAAAGTCAAAACTCCAGGCCGGATTCGAACCGGCACCACCAGCAATCTCAAATTGGTAAGATCAGGCCTAACCAACTGAGCTACGGTCAGCCACTAATGTGTATTTGTAATTTTCAATAAATATATTAAATAAAAAAAAAAAAAAAAGATGTGAGTAAATACAAATATAAATTAAGCATTGAATAAAACATAATAAAAACATGTACATAAGGAAAATTTGAAAATAATCCTTAGGACATAGAAAACCATCATAAAAAAAAAAATAATCTGGTTTATTACACGACTACAACTACGGGAGTCCAATGGACTCCAATGGGAGTGAGTTTTAGCCGTATATAATATTTATATTCATTATATAATATATAATATTAAAAAAAAACGTTTTCGTTTGATGTCTCAAAAGGTTCATAACCTATTTTTTGGTGGCGGAACCCTTTTAGTACTAGCAGAGCCTTATAGGTAGAAATTAGCGGAACTGTATTATCATTGCTATAAATTGAGTGTCTAAAACTGTATTTTTATCCAAAGCTAAGAAAGGCTTGGATACCTAAAAAACCTGTGCAAAATTGAAAAAAAAAATCTGAGTTGATAACGTTAAAAATTGTGTTGAGTTGACGTGAAATAACCGATCGCTAAATTATTTCACAGAACCCCTGCAAGAAGCTTCCAGAGTTCTAGAGTTCAACGGAACTAAAAAAACGTTATTTAGAGAGGTCATTAAAAAAAAGAAAATGAAAAGGGCTAATTTCAGGGAAGAGATCTCCAGATATCCGGTAAGTTGGTAAAAACTATTTGAGAATTTTAGATCCCCCTACACAATAAGAGTTGTCGCAATTCCCCCAGGTCGTTTGTCTCCTGAAATGTGTACCCAGTACATCAGACCATTTTCTTTTATTTTAGTTGTTATGTTTCGGCCTTGCTGAAAAAGGCACCTTATGTCTTCAACCTCGCACTGTTTCTCAGCGAGCCCTAACCAAAACAATTCCCGCTGGTACCGAAGTGGCCAGGTGTTTGAGCGCTACCGAAGACATCTCAATGAGCTATTTGGTAGAACAATGGTTTCTGCCGGCATCTGGCCCCGCCATTGTGTCCATCACTAACGACTCGATAGATTGACCTTTCACTGCCTCATTGTCGATACAGAGGGCTGTGGCAACAACAAACACTTGAGAGCCGCCATTGTATTGTCCTAATGGAATAGTTATTGGCCCACTCTTACTGATACAGATCGCAGTGGTCCCATTGTAAGTCATTTGGATTTCCTATGATGGCTTTGTTTCAAATTTTATTAGAATCACATGGGGATATTGTTATATATACATCTATATTTTCTGGATTCAAACAAAGCCCGTAGCTCAGATGGTTAAGCCTAGGTCTATCGTTCTGAGATATGCGGGCGGCGCCAAAACTCTCAAAAAAACAATTTTGGTTTATGAGGTAAGGTAATGAGAAAATAATATGTCTATGTAAAGAAAATGATTGTGCAGAGCCGTTCAACAGTTATATGGGACGGTTCCAAAAAGTTTAGTTAGATGGTGAAAAAAAATAATCAATAAATATTTATGTATGATTTAAGTTTCCAATGTTTTGCGACTTTTAGAGACAGAAATCCTGCTGTTTGACAAACCACGATCAACCTTATTTATCAAGAAGAAACTAATACAAATTTTTTATTATTTAATCTGTAGCTAAGAGTATGAAAATAAAGGATAAGAATACTGGTGAGAAAAACTCCTATGACAAGTGGACTTTGAACCCGGACATTCTCAATTTTAATGATGCATTTAGAAAAAACAAAACAAAATGAAATTCACCTAATTTAAACGATGATATATCCATGGTTTATTTCACAGTAGTTCTAAGTATATTCCCACTAACTTTACGAAAATACAATCAAAGGTTATCTCTTTCAGGAAAATTACAACTTTTGAATTAATTTTTTGCCTAAACAAATTTAGGTATAAAATCTGTATAGATATTACTACTGCTTTTGTTAAGATCATAATGTAAATAAAGAAGAAATAAAAAAAATAACAGGTTCAGTGCACTTAGAGCAGAAATTAATACTAGATTCGACCACCAGTTTAACGTCAAACTCATGTCAGAACTTAGAAAAAAGTTTATTAATGTGTTTTTATAGATTTTCTATTACTTTCGACTACTTCAAATGTTTTATATTATTTTTTCTAAAATCCATACCTTTCGAACTGTATGTAATAATTATAATTACTACTCTTATGTCCTGGAAATGTTTTCAACCTAAAAAATAGTTTTCCTCTTATCTCCTTAAGTTAGTTATCAAACCCATTCATGTTTATATTTAAACATTTTTCATTACAAATGAAATTTTGAAATGGTTGATTTTTTTTCGGGTTGGTTCTACAGAACATAGATCTTTGGCAGCCCGGACCAGCATTCTCCACACCTGCCTATCTTGGGCTACTGCTGTCCAGTTTACTGCATGCAGCTATTTCGCATTTTTTTCGATTCTGTCTATCCATTATGACCTCTAACTTCAATGTTGTGTAGGGGCGTCTTGATGGATTGCTTCACACCACATTTCCCACCCATGTTAAGCTCTTTGCCTTCATATCATGAGATACTGACTGGCCAGACGCTACAAGCAGTTTACTGTTAGTTGTTCTGCTCTATGTGTTAAGCCTCTGATCCCAGATCGACCCTGTAACTATGAGGAGGACGTTCCATTGAAATCTCTTGATTCTGCTTTCTAGGGTAGCTGTTAAAGCCAAGACCTCGCAGCCGTAAATCAGAGCTGGCTTTATTATGGCATTGTACAACAAGAGCCCAAAAAAGGAGAAAAAAGGCAGTTTATCTCACCCCAATTTTTGATTACTTTAATGAAAACTATGTATAATTAATAGTTAAAATTCGTGAGTCTGCCAAGTATAGGTAGGGGGAATAAAAAATGGCGGCTGTTTCAAAACGATAAAAAAAAAAACTAATTCTTCATTCGGAGCTCTATATCTCTAAAAGTAGGAACAACACAAGAAAACCTAAGAGAACGTCATTTAAAGAAGAGCAACTTTACTAAAATATGAGCCCTAATAGAGTTATTTACGTTAAATAGTTTTCGAGATATAGCTTTTTGTACTGAAAGATCAGTATTTCATTTTGAAAAATCTATATCTCAAAAACGATTTGAGGTACAGATGTATATTAGCACTCAAATTAAAGCTAGATTAATGAGCTATAAAGTATTTTATGATGTTTATCTTCGTAGGAAAAATAATTTACATGAAATTTGCTAAAATAAATTGATTTATAGTTGTTCGGACAAATTTTCATTTGCCAAATTTATATTCATATGTGAATATCATAAAAACTACTACCCCTACGAAGATACGTGTCATATACTACTTTATAGTAAGTTAAATTTCCTTTATTTTGAGTGTTGGCAGACATATGTGCGTCTTATGGATCTAGAGATATATTTTTTCAAAAATCCAACATTTTATACGAATAACTTGAAATTAACATTTTGAGAGTTTATTTTGTCAAATATCATAAAAACTACTACTCCTACAAAGATAAACCTAATAAACTATTTTGTATTAAATTTAACTAGCTTTAAACTTTTTAAAAATCTATATCTCAATAACTATTGGACGTAAATATCTCTTTTAGGGCTAATATTTTAGAAAATTTATTTTTCTTTAAAAATGTTCTCTTAGATTTTCTAGTGTTGTTGGTAGTTTTTGACATATAGAGCTCCGAATGAAAAATTAATGTTTTTTAAGGTTTTGAAACAGCCGCCATTTATTATTCCCCCTACCTATACTTGGCAGACTCATCAATTTTGACTGTTAATTATACATAGTGTTCATTAAAGTAATCAAAAATTGGGGTGAGATAACTGCCTTTTTTTCTTCCCGGCTCTTGTACTAGGTCTAGCTCGGACCGTTGATCATTTATTGATGTTATTGTGGAGCTGAGAAATTTGAAATTGTTTACGTTCGAAAATGATTTGAGATGGTTATCAACAACAGGTACAACAAGAGTTTTTTAAAAATCAATATTAAGACCTTGGTCAGACTATTTCATTAAGAATAATTTTGAGCGAATATTGATAACTTGTGTATTTATTATCTCTTAGTAATATAACAATCGAAAACAATATTTATTTCTTAAGATAAAAACTAAATTTTCGTAAATACTTAAATCATTAATTATACTTCATTTTTTTAATTTTAGGAGTTAAATCAAAGTTTCAGAGTTTAAAAAAATAATGAATAAATAAAGAAGTGAAATCTAAAATAAGAAAAGGAATACTGTAGTTTTCAAAAAGTACAAGCCTTCTTGCCCTATTTTTATTGGAAAACTTTCCTTATATAAAGAAACGCCCTTGTTCTACGAGCCAACTCCTGAGTTTTCTACCCTTCTTATAAAAATCTAATATTACTTTTTATGGAGACGAACAGAACAGTTACCGTAAGTGGAGTATAGAGCTTGTAAAATTACTTTATAAATAATTTCTTAATATAAATTATTTGAATCAGAAATAGATCAATTTCATAAAAAATATCACCTCCCCCATCCCCCTGAATAATCATAAAAATTACCTTTATAAATATAAATATATATATATGTAAAACTTTTTTTTTAGACTGTTAATGATATATATTTTTGTGGGTCTTGAGGATCAGTCAATAATAAAACTTATATTGAGTCGACGTTACAGAACTTTGTTGTTTTCATAGTCATGCCCTACAATGAAAAAAAAGTTTTTTAAAACAAATAATTGCTTCAACTACTTATAAACAAACTGCATTGTATGTAGCATAATAACGATAAACATTAATTACAATAGTCTATATTGTTAATACAACTGACTTAAGGTTTGTGACAGAAAATGTAACCGTTCTTTCTAGCAGGTAGTCTGTCTATTATTTATATTTTGGATTTTGGCTAATTATCTTTAGTGTAGTTAATTACGTTTTATGTGTTTATGAGGTTGGAGAAACATGAGCTTAAATTACATATTATATGTTTACTTAATGAAAAAAAAAACAAAAAAATAAGAAGGAAATAAAAACCGTGAGTAGTGGACACCCTCCACAAACGTCGTTTATCACCCTCATTTCATTAGAAAAAAATATTTCATTTTTTTATTATAGCTTGAAAAAATCGAAATAAGTGACTTAGTGGAAGAAAAAAAGTTGGAACACCCAAAAGTCACTTCTCTAACACAAACTCAGTTCAAATAATACTTTCTAAACCTCTTAACTCAATTTAGACGTCCGCAAAACCTTAAAATGATTCTTCGGAATACACGAAATTAGAACTGAAATTAAACCTCAATATTATTGTATTATATATTTCAGCACTTTAGAATGAAAGTAAGTCGCTGGAGGTTTCCAAATATAGCCTCAAAATCGTGTTCTAGGGTACCATAAAGAAGATATAAAATGCACAACCACTCCATCTAAGAAGGGCAATATCTAAGACAAATTAAAAGTCAATAAGACAATTAGGAGTCATTTTAAAAAAAATTCAAGACATTATTTACTATAATTTATTTCATGTTATCTTTAGGACCCCTTCTTTTCTTGACTAGTAACCCCAACCTCCGCTTCCTCACCAAAAGCCCTCATGAGCTGAGCCTGCTTCTCCAATACTACCTTCTTGCTCTTGGGCGGTTCCTTCTTCAGCCTGCGATCTAGATTCTCCAAGTAGCACTCCTTGAGGTGGCCCACTATCTGTTCCACTTCCTGCGGCCTATCGTATCCTACCTTCGCAGCCAAACCCTTGCCGTCCATCAGAGCATCCAATAGTTGCGGGTTCTTCTTCAAGACCATCCTTGTGGCAGCGGCTTCCTCTGCAGAGAAACCGGGCATCGAGAAGAGATTCATACAACTCTGAATGCTTATCATACCATCTTTGTCGGGACTCATGTTTTTTAACATTTCCTCAATTTCTTTTTCGCCCATCACATTTCCAATTAGCATTTTTTCCATGTTCTTCTTTAGGGTGTCCTTGTGAACCTTGCCGTTCCCATTCGGTTCCAGTAATTGGAATAAGTTTTTAATCATTTTCTTATAACCAGAGGTCGCATCCATTTCAGTACTATATTTTTATCGAATACAAAAATTATTAGTGCAATTTATCACATATATGCATAAAGATGCTCAGAGAAAAAGTTCTTCATTAAGTATTTTCACTACTACTAAACTATAATAATGTTACATGTGTTTGTTAAAATTAACTTTTATTTTTAGAATAGTAACATAATTAACATTAGCATATGATCTCGAAGGACTATCTTTTTTCTAAGTTCTTTAACTTAACCTTGTATTTCTAATTAAAAATAAAATAAAATAATTCCATAAATGTTCAGATTCAGTCAAACGATTCTAATTTTCATGAAATGAGGAGCTCATGCGTAAAACCTAGTAACTGACAAAATTAAAACTTTTGCTATATAAAAATTTATCTTATCTACAATGTTTCACGTTGAAACAGAAATCACTTACTATAACTTGGTATCAACGTTATTCTCTTACGAAAAACATTTCCAAATTTTTTTTTTTACCATTCTCGAAATCAACTTTATAAAAGCTGACGATGCCAAAAACTTACCTAAAAGTAGCATATAAAAATCTATTTACCTCAATAATAGATCTTGTAGAAAGATCAGCAAGAGAAAAATAGAAAGGCTGTATAAATGTCTTTCCCGTTCAATAGGCCTAGCAATTTGTCCCAAGTCAACAATAAGAGCAATTAAACGCTATCGAAAGAGGCCGTATGTAAGACGTCAACTTTCCGTGAATCAGAATATTCTATAGTAATCTTAATTAATTCAAATGGTACTTTTACGAATGTTACAATATTGTATATAGTTGTTATATGTGGGAAATTAAATTATATACCAGCAATGGTACAAATATTAATATACTGCGTTTGCCAGGTCACCTTACAAAAATCGAACACACATAGTTCAGCCATGTTAATCAGAAACAGAGAGCTCGGAGGCATGATTAAAAAAAGAATGAACCACAAATTTACGAATTTGAGCCGATAGACAGTATTTAGTTCTTTTGTAGGAAAAGAGAAAAAGCGAAAGCCCCATTATATAATCACATATAGATATTGATATAGGAAAAAAATATTTTTTTTCAGAGAATGACCTATATAATGTGTTTAAATAGATAAAAATTTTATTTTCAATTGAAAAGTTCAAATTCGAAATAGTAAATTCAAAATATTCTATCATATAGTTATCGAAGTTTTTTTTATGTAGTTTATCTATTGATTCATTTCTTTGACAAGAGTAATTGGGGTATTATTAAAGGATACTAGGGGCAGGAAGTCATGGGTTTATGACGAAAAGTAAAAATGATTTGATTCATTGGAATTTGTTTTAATCCACCAGTTTTGACTGAGGATTAGTTTTGACCGATCAAGAGAGGTTATATGGGATTGGAGGGTTCGAGATTTATGGAAGGGCCATAAATCATAGGGCATAAGTCGTGAGGATATTGTTACGATGGGTTGGGATGTCAGCTTTAAGAACTGTATAAGTTCTTATTATAATATTCGACAACTTCTTCGAATCCTCCCTCGTCAACCTGGTTTCCCACTACACCAATATTATTGTCGCCGGAGATTTTAACGGGAATATGCTCTCACAATTTCCTGAAAAACACTTCCCAACTGACCTACTGTTTTCCCTTAGCCTTCACCTTGTTCCTTATTCTCCTACCCATCACACCCAATTTTCCGACACCTGGTTAGACCTTTACATCTGTGACTCCCCTATCAAAATCCTGTCTTCTTCTCAACACCCTGTTCCATTTCTCTCATCACATGATCTGGTCCAAATTACATACGACCTACCCGTGAAATCCTTCACCCCAAAATAGTATCATACCGCAATCTACAACGTTTCATTGAAAAACTACATATTCCCATCTTCCTGGAAAACTGCCCTTGTCCGACCGTTGAAGAAAATTTCCAACCCTAGCTCACTGCACGTCTTCCGTCCTATATCTCTTCTAACTAACCTTTCCAAACCGTTAGAACGCCTTGTCCAAAATTAACTCTCCAACTTCCTAGATGAACGTTCCCTTATCATTCCTTTCCAATCTGGCTTTCGAACTGGCTACTCGACGCAATCCGCTCACCTTAAAATAACCCATGACCTATTTCTGTACAGTATATGAAGGCGTCTCTGGGGATCTCGAGGCGAAATTAAAAGGTTTGATTTACGATACATAATTTAAGATACATCTTCGGGATACCAAGGGACGCCTCTGTTTCCCGTTTTTATGCAGAGTTAAAGTGGCTTTATCCTTCCTACCGTCGTAAGTATTTCCTGGCTTCCTTCATCTTCCAAATCATCCAATCCCGCCGTCCATCATACATCTCCGAGCTCCTTCAATTCAAATCCTCTATATTTTCCCGCAATACCCGTTCACGATCTTCAGATTTATACACAAGGGCGCACCCAACCGCTGCTTTCAATAGATCGTTCATTATCCGAGCCTCATCCTCATAAAACACAAATAAAAGCTTACAGCAGCAGTACTGTCTTGTTTGTTTGTTTGTGTCCAGCAAGAGCATTGCTACAACCAATTTTGGGTAGTGTAAAATTTTAAAATATCCCAATAATTTTAAAATGTTTTAATTTTTATAAATTATGATCGAGTGTGACACACGGGACTGCTAAACAAGATCCATAAAGTCCAACCCCTACATACTTCCTCATTATCTCTCTGACAGATTATTTGAAGTGAATCACAACAGTGCTTATTCATATCTCTTTCCTCAGTCTGCATGTGTTCCTCAGGGTAGTATCCTTGGTCCTATCCTTTTTAATAATAATAATAATAATACTTTATTTATCCTGGGATGAGTCCCTTTAGAATAATAAAGAGAAATCAATAGATGAGGGCTGACGAGCCTCAGAAATACTTAACCAAAAAATACAAAGAAATATAAACAGTCATTATATAAAAAAAATAATTATAGGTTACTTTCTCACTTTTATCAGTTGAACAATAAAAAAAAAATTAATAAATAAAAAAGAGAAAAGAAAACGATGTAAAAATAATTAAGAATGGTATAATAGTTTACATACATTTACAATATTATATTATATTATTTACATTTACAATTTGGGATGGAGTTCCCTTCCAACATCCATCGGTCCAATACCCTCCCTATCTTTAAATCCCGCCTGTTCAATCATTTTTTATCCATTCAGACCCCATAAAATTTTAAATCAATATAATTGTAAATGTAAATAATATAATATAATATTGTAAATGTATGTAGACTATTATACCATTCTTAATTATTTTTACATCGTTTTCTTGTCCCGTGTGCCACACTCGATCATAATATATAAAAATTAAAACATTTTAAAATTGTTGGGATATTTTAAAATTTTACACTACCCAAAATTGGTTGTAGCAATGCTCTTGCTGGACACAAACAAACAAACAAGACAGTATTGCTGCTGTAAGCTTTAATTTGTGTTTTAGTAGAGAATTTAGTTATGAAGATAATCATATTGAGATCAAAAGTTAAATTCTTATTCTTAGCTCGAAAATGATTTTAATATAATCCTTCAGAGAAATTAAGATGTATTTTAGTTTATAAAAGAATGTACACTCAGAATCAAAAGTTGTAAAACAGTACTTGGTTATGAAATTTTCCATAAGCAAGATCAGAGACTATTTTAATAACAATTATTTAAATTAAGAATTTAAAAATGGAATAATAATATTTTAATATTGGAATATGACATTTTCCAAATCAAAAATATTAAAATTAATAATATAGTGAGAGAAGAACAGGTTGGTTTGGTACCTATTAATAATGAAATAAGGCACTATATGAATTAATTGCTTGACGATATATGAATATCCACTGGTATCCAAGTACCCCAATTATAATGAAGGGAACCTTTGTCATAAACCACCTATGAATGCCCTACAGTATCCTTTAATAATGTTGCTCTTACCCCTATCAAACAGATCCGCTACCTTGAACTACATCTGGACAAACGACTGAAAAGACAGGAGTGCACATTTAGACTATTACAGCACTTACTAGACAAACAATCTAAATTTCCAATTCATTACAAAAGACTGATCTACATGACTGTAATAAGGCCAATCTGGACATACAGAGTTGAGCTTTGAGCCTTCACTCAACCTTCGAGTTCCTCTCATATCCTATCCTTACAATCCAAAATCTTTCATGAAATCCTCAATGCTCCTTACTTTGTCACAAATAAGATCATACATAAAGACATTAATGTTCCATATGTAACCGATCATGCCCGGACCAGATATCATTCCATCCATTTATAAACTCCCTAACCATCCATACCCACTAGTTTCTAACCTTGCTTCCTCTTACATTCCCAACAAAGTGCCTGAAAAGAAGATGGCCATAAGACCTGCTAATGTAAAAACATTATTAGAGTGCAACCAATGGGTACTTTCTCTACACGCCTGTATCACTCCATAATAACATACATCAAATTTACTAAATGTATAATTACATACAGTAGTAAATTCCAATAAAGATAAAAAAAAAATAAATAAAAATACTGAAGGGAACCCTCAGCTGGTTGAAGATACCTGTCCGAATTTGTAGTCATCACTTTTTAATCTGAACTGTACAAGGTTTTGAAAATACCGATAGCTTTGGAATCCATAAAAAAAAAAAAAAAAATTATGTAATACATGGTCCCAATTTATATTGAACTCTCTTAAGAAGGACCGAACAGGATAAAGTAACCCAAGTTCAATTAGTGGTTGATTTAATATGAAGGCAAGTAGACGATTAAATTAACAATAGGTTCTTTATACTAATCAAAATTTATAAATAGGTTAAGAGCCATGTTCCAAAATTAATGATTTTATTAGTTGAATTTCAAATATCCCCTTCATGTATTTCATCAATTTTGTACATATCATCCTCAATCTTGTCCCACACTTCCACATTCAATTTATTCAACTTCTCACTATTCACTTGATTCAACTATTAGTAAATTTAAAGGAGAGGTAAGAATATGAATTAATTATATAAATCAAGCTCTTCAAGGATATGTTCAAAACTGAAAAAAATGCATGGAGGGAATATGAGAAATTTAATTTATTTAAAAGTTAAAATCATTGTACCAACAGATGGCTTCACAGTCCATTTTTTCTATAAAACTGTTGTTAACTTACTAATTGGTGAAACTAAAACTTATAACTTGACTTCAATCCATTATATTTAGTCTCAAAATTAAAAAAGAATAATGCATATACAAAAGCAATAATTTTTTTCAATGTTACCTCTAAAATTAAACTCAACTAGCAAAATCTATACAATAATAAATAAAAATAGTTCAAGAAAATACCTCATTTGATCTGATAATAGGAAATTAACAGTCTCATCATTGATTCTCAATGAGAGGCAAGTATATGTATCAACAATTCCACTAACCTTAAATCTCATTGGAAGCAATTTAACTAGTCAAGAATAGTTTTCATATAGCATAGGTCATTAGACACAAGTTCAATCCTGATTCTGTTATCCTGAATTATCTGAAAAAGTAAAGGTATTAATTAAGTTAATAAACTAAAAAAGCTTTGTTAATTTCCATCAATATTTGTAGGTAAGTACATGTATGTTCAAGCTCTCATAAAATAAGTAAAATATATCAATGTTTTATACAATTTTCATGTAAATTTTTTGATAGAATAATCTATGCCAAACGTTTTCTATTTTAAGGAATGAATCTACATATTGAGAAAAAAATTCAAATCTGTTTTGGGGTGAATAAAGATAATATTAAATAGAAAAACAAGTGTGATGTTACTAAAATTTATTTGAATAACATCTCACTGTTTTATTTATTTAATTTTTTACTAAGATAAAAGAAAATTGTTAAATAGATTAAGTCACTTAGGAATCCAATGTTTGGACCAAATCTGTAGCCCCTTAGTTAATAAAATATTAATGTATAACTAAAACTTGAGAAAAAAAAATCTTAAAGACAGGATCTTAACTATGACATATTAGCTTCACATAATGTAGAATAAATAAAGACATCAAATTTGATAAAATGTTGATGTAATAGTCTATAACACACAAGATCTTAACAAGCTAGTATCTGAAATCAAAGTCTGTAGTTCTCCATTCCTCTTAATTGTCATCTTTGAACAAGAAAAGAAAAGAAAAAGAAAATTTTATAAAAGATTTAAAATATATTAATAAAAAAAAGGAGAAAATATTGAAGACACTTAATATATCAAAAACTGATTAAGTCGACAATGCAATGTCACAATCCAAAAAAGAAATTATACGTAATTTTAAACATTCTCAGTACAGCAATATATGAACAACTATTTCTATTTCTGAAACAGAGCCCATCATCAGAGAAAATACATAATATACCAATGAGGTCATAAACTTAATAGGAATACACATATATCTCATATAAAATTTCAGTCAGAAATTCATTTTCTGGTTTACTTATTAGATTTTCTGAATGAAAATCTTAGTTCCATATTTTCTTGGTATAAGGAATCAATGTGAGCAATATAATCCAGTCATGTTTTGTTTGTCTAAGCCAAATCAGTTATTTTTTTGTTAATCTTTATCTAATTAAATGAAAACTTGAATTGAATTGAAAAAAAAAAACCTTCGGTTATTGAACATACCTCAATAATTGAATTGTCACAATTCAATTAAAAAACATCTTTCACTTGCGTAATAATTGCCTATGCCATATAATCTTCAAAATAAAAACAATTATCATAACAGTTTCCTTGAATGAGAATACTAAAATAGTTGGAGGTTAGTACAATTTCGTTTGTCATTACAAACTATGTGAAGTTTAAATCAGGATTCCAGAAGATCGCAGTGCTTACTTCTCTGTCACTTTACTTACACAAAGGTTATTCTTTACAGGACTGTTGGATGATTCAACAACAGTCCCTGGACCTCATCCTACGAGATGATATTGCCATGTTTGATGATTAGAGAAAGGAACTAGCAGCATGCCTGGAGATTGCAGCATTAAGGCATTGGAAGGAGATTCTAAGAAATAAAATACTCGACATGTGGACAGAGCGGTGGCTCACAAATGTTAAGGGTTCAACCCTAAGTACGTTTTATCTCACCATCCTCTCAAGATTGGTAGCTAAGTGGGTTAAGCTGTATTATTGGTCCTAAAAGATCCTAACAGGAGGTAGAGGATTCCAGAGACGTTGAACCAGCATGGGAAGAATACCGATGCCTGGTGATCCCCACCTGTGTGACCCAAACACTACTGACACATGTCATGGTATTACATACAATACCTGCACCCTAACTTTCAATGAAAATATGCTTATATGTGCACCTATCAAAAATAGGTGAGTTGGAACGGCTTGACTAGTGGAAGAGCAAAACTATACATACCTTAAACAGTATGTGATGAAGCGGAAGGAGGTCATGGCCTGTAAGAGGAAGATATTTTGCATATAAAAGGAAAGAGGAAAAATCTGATTAAAAGGATGAGCCCAAGAACTGAGAGGTGAAGAGCACCCATTTCTAAAAGCTGAAACTGAAAAAGGATTGGATAGTAGATCAAGGACAGAGAGAAGCAAAAAGGTACAGCATCATCAACAGAATACCTAATATATATCCCCAATTAAAACACCCTAATGCTTGTGTATGTTTAACCCGTGAGAGATATAGCTATGAGCATTTTGCTCATATTGGGAAATAAACATCTTTATTTTCCTAGTACTTCATCTGTTTTGTTTATACTTTTGTCTAACTTCCGTTAACCCTTTAATGTTGTTATTGCCACTTCTTTATGTTACTCCCTCTTTTACCTCCCAAACAATACTCAATTCAGTTTTGCTCTGGCCTCCTCGCAACGGTAGGACTAAGCATTTCTCTCACCAGTGCACTCCTAACATGATATATATTTTTCTAATTTGACCATTTTGCTCACCTGGATACTTCCTGCATTTCTTATTTTAAATCATGAGCCAAGTCAAGAAGCTCTTATATCTTTTACAAAATGAAATTTCTATTTCAAATTACATTGAAAGTAATCGTAAAGATTTTTGTCATCATCATATCCAATTATATTAAATATGGTACAAATCGTCTACCATGAGATAAATGCTCATAAGACAGCTCTAAGGGGACAAAAAAGTAGGACACTCCTGCTGAGTTAAACCTACCAGACTAATCCATGGCTGCCAAAATCCTTATGAATGAAAAAAAGGCACTAATCGATCAGAGGGTGTGACATTTCTAGATAACTTGAGTTAATCTTTGATGGAAATCACAAGTCTTCTGTTTCATTTACAATCTATTGTAGATAGTGCTCTCACTTCTGTATACAATCCCTTTCAATAAAAGGATTGAATTATTTCGATGTTTAGAGTTTTAGAAAGACCTCCTATTTCTATCATGAGTATCAACAGTTTTAGATAGTTACTTTCTTGATAAAAAGATAATTTTGAATATCTGCCAAGTAGCGTGCGTAAATTATTTTTTATTTTATTCTCTTGATTAATTTGTAAGACTTATTTAGGTTTAAAGCAAGATGACATATTGTGTAAGTAATGTTTAAAATAAGTTTTAATAAAAAATGAAGTTTATCACTACTTATCATAATAGATAAAATTAAATTTGATTTAATAAAAAGGCTATTTAATACTGATTACATTATACTTACTGCTTCATAATTACCTAAACATAAAACACATAGAAAGACACATTACCTAAAACATAGAAATTATGGATATCATTTTGTTATAAATCAAAAACTAAAATAATCCATAATATCTGCAGCTCAGAGTAATTATAGGTCATTTCTAGAAATATGTTGAAAATATTCAGCATAATGTAGAAGTGGTTAAATGGAACAATTATATGCCTACATCAGATTATTCACAATAATACACCATGTGTAGAAGGGAAATTTAAAAGAGTTTCAGCATGGAATCAATAAGATAGATATAAATATTACTATCTTGAATAACAATGATTAATTAAAACAATAATTACTCAATTAAAAGTAAGATTAATCTAAGTTGGAATTATAATTCATAGTATTTGTGGACAATCTTGTCTTATTCTTCCATCCTATTATATCAATTTTTGATATCTACCTTCGAGTTTTGTAATTCCATAGTCAAATCAATTTATATTTATGTTTATAATATAATATACTTCTGTCCTGATTATTTTATTTTATTTTTTTTCAATTCTTGAGATTCCTGCCTCTCACCAGTAGTTGTCTCTTTCAATGGCCATAAGTTCATTTCTACAATTTCCTGTCGTAAATCATCTGTTCAATGTTAATAGGCCATATTTTTCAGCTTTATACTCGTATTTAAGGAATTTTAGAGCTCTTTTAATCTTAATTTTTCATTAGAGCTGAAAAAAAACTTTGTTTTTTCTTGACATTGCTTCCATTTCAATATCAGTGTCCTAGACAGTTATGATTTATTAGTAGTGATAATAAACAAAGAATTGTTTTTTTATAATATGAAACTATCCGAAAAATTCTATATATTACATTGCCATAGCGGCAGGAAAAGTAAATGAGAAGAGAATTCAATATTACTTGTAGCTAATTTTGTATTCACTAGTTTAAAATATTAAGATAAAAAAAATAATAACTCATTAAATAATAAGTCTGAAAGGGCTTATTATTGACAAGTAAGTTTGTAAGTCTGTTATTGATGCTAATATTCATCAAGATTTTTAAAGGATACCATTAATGACAATATCATTAAATGAATTACAGGATTTGGGACGTTTGTTTGATATTTTCTTTTCTGCAGCCTTTCGTCACTTTTCAATAATATTATTTTCTTTGTTTTAATCCTTCTTTGTTATTGAAAATTACTTTAGTGACATTTTGTACAATAATTTATTATTAAATTTCCTCTTAATAATTTATTATGATATGTGGTATGATTTAAAAGCTGGTTTCTTAATCATATTACAAACAAAATCTATAGGTATATATTCTTTTTACCATCAGATTAAATGAAATAGTTAAAGTATGTGTGTGTAGGATATAAACTCCATGAGGCTATTTTTCTTTATGTTATTTTTTCTCCTTCAATTGCTACAAACACTGTAGCATATATTTAAGGATACTATTTCTCTCACCACTTTATACAAAGATAAGGACTATATCTGAAATATTTATAGGGTTACGATAAGCCGGAGGTCTTCAGTATCGGATCCTGAGCAGGAACCGTGCATCTGTTAACACCGAGTCCTCCATCTAATGTTTGGACGATCAACTTAATTTTTTCTATATAGCTTTTAAACCAGCATGAAGAAAACACTAAGAAGTTGGGTGTCTCAGTATCATCTATTCGTATCACCTGTCCGGCCCAACGAAGTCACCCTAGTCTGAATAATCTATAGACTATCATTGTATAGTCCCGTGAACATCATATTCTTCCTTCTTCATGACCCTCTCCAATAGGGCCAAAAATTCTTCTTAGTATTCTTCTATCCAAGATGAGAAGTCTATTATTATTTGTTATAAATGCTTGGGCTTAAGAAAACTGAGCATACCAGTGTCTTGTGAAGAGTGATCTTGAAATAAATGAATGAATAATTTTATTCTGTGACAAATGTCCCCTAAGAATAAATATATTTTACACAAATTAAGGTTAATTGTCTGGCAGGCATGTAAAAAGGTTCCATGTACATGTTGATATAACAAAAACCTTAAGTTAAATTATAATTTATAGTAGCAATCAATAATGGCTGCATATACAGCTTACATTGATGCGGAGGTTTGGTTATGTAGTAGGTGAGGAAATAAATGTTGTTTAAAGGAAAGGATGGATAAGGATTGTTGAATGAAGATAGGAAGAGAATTCCAGAAGGAGGTTGCAGGTATGGAAAAGGATTTGCTAAAGGAGGTGGTTCTATGGGAGGGAATATATAAATCCACTGGTTGGGATCTGGTGTTTAATGAATGGATAGATGATCATTGAGGGAGGATATCAAGGATATAGGTCAGTTTTTTATTTTTAAAAAAACTTGGTATAGGAAACAATAGGATGTAAGGAGGTATTACCATCGAGAATTTGGATTGAGCCAGTTAAATTCAGTATACCAACAGGAGACATGAGAGCACCTGGGAAACCCAAAGATAAATCTTACGAAGAAATTCATGAGTCTCTTCAGTCTCAACTCAAGATCTGCAGACAGCCCTTTAACAAGGAACATTTAGGGAAAGTAGGAGATAGTAAGGGAGGAAACAAAGGAGGTGCTTGAAACTAATAAAAATGGTCTTAGTTTTTCCAGCATTCAATATCAAGTCATTATTTAACGCCCATGCGGTAATGCTATTTATATCTTCTTTTATCCATTGGACGGCCTCAAGCATCTTGGAGGGGCGGAAGAGTATGTAGATTTTGAGATTTTCAGCATATAAGTGGTATTGTGGATGGTGGATGGAATCAAAGAAATAGTTAATGTAAATGGAGAAAAGGGTTGGTGAAAGTGAGGACCCCAGAGGAGCACCTCGTGTCAGAAGAAAAGGGAGAAGATGGAGATCTTGGTCCTGTAAGATAGGAATATATTTGACTATATTGAACTGCTTTGCAAGCCCAAAGTAATATCGAATAGTAACATCAATTCAATATCCTCCCACTGATCTCCCTATATATTGTATCCTGAGTTGACCTCTGACCCCAGATAAATAAAGCTATTTACTCTTTAATAAATTGTTTGAATTTAATAATAAATAATTTGAATTACAACTATAGCCCAGCATAATTGCCCTAAAGAGAACGCATACTGAGAAACTACCACTCTAATGACTAGGTAGCACTCTAATGACATTTTACACTAGCTGGTCTCGTGGCCATCATCTTTTCAGACGCCTCGGAGGATTGCCTAGGAATGGAAGAGGAAGCAAGGTTAGAAACGAGTGGGTTTGGGTGGTTAGGGAGTTTATTATGGAAGGAATAATATCGGGTTCGGGCTAGATTGGTTACATAAGGAACATTTAGGTCTTTATGGATGGTTTTATTAGTAACAAAATAAGGAGCATTGAGGGTTTTACGAAGGATTTTGGATTGTAAAGATTGGATATGAAAGGAATTCGAAGGTTTAGTGGAGCCCCAAAGCTCAACTCCTATGTCTAGATTGGCCTTATTACAGTCATGTAGATCAGTCTTTTGTAATGTGTTGGAAGTTGAAACTGTTTGTCTAGTAAGTGCAGTAATAGTCAAAATCGACGTGCAGTTTCCTGTCATTTCAGTATTGTGTGAGGATTCCAGGTTAATTGTTTGTCCAAATGTAGTCCAAGGTAGCGGATCTGTTCGACAGGGGTAAGAGTAATATCATTAAATGAAACTGTAGGGCAGTCAGTAGGTTTACGACGAAGGGTAATGGTGATTTGATGGGATTTGTTGGTATTTATCTTAATCCTCCAATTATGACACCATTATTCGAGGGCTGTGATATGGGATTGGATATTTTGGGATACGGTTAATGGGTTATTATTAACAGCGAGCACACATGTATCATCGACATACGTGGTGAGGATAGTGTTAGAGTTGGTTGGAATGTCAGCTGTATAGACGGTATAGAGGATGGGACCAAGGATACTTCCTTGAGGAACACCAGCAGACAAAGAATAGAGGGATGAATAGGAACCATTGTGGTTTACTTCGCATAATGTTAGATTGGAGAAGATAAAAGTGATAACCCGCTCCTTAGGACTGATCAATAGTGAACTGACATATGAATACATAAACTTCACTGTCAGATGAGTGTTCAACTTGGACTTGTCACAAACCAAATAACATGTTAAACTTTTATGAATCTTATTACTTTGTACAAGGTTTTTCAAAATTCGTGTAATGAGAGTTGAGTGGGATAAAAAACTTTGTTATTACTATGGAATTTTTAAAAATTAAAATTTTAATTCTTTCAATACATTTTTAATTAAATGATACCATCTACCAATCCACCATGCAGGAAAATATTTCAATATTATTTCGAACTAATTCAAGTTTAAATAATATGTATAAGTAAATTCATACACTAAATTTATGTATTTTATTTGATTTCCCCTTACAATTCCTCCAGTATTTCATAATATTATACCACTTATATGTTGTTTTTTTATGTTTTGATATTCCAGCCATCTGATTTTGGTTAATCTTTAGTTCTTGAAAAAGAGTAAATGGGCTATGTTAGGAAATAGAAACTGTTTATTCATATGTCATACTGTTCATTCTCTATGTCAAGAGAATGAAACTGACAGTTAATACTTCAATTTGAATCATAATTAACAACTGTATATTTATTCATATTCACCATTTTCCTCTATCTCTGTAAATATATTTTCTCTCTTAACCCGATACCTTTTTTCTTTTCCTTTCATAAAAGGTTAAAATTTTATGTATGGTAACAATATATATATATATATACATAAAAATCTAATATAGTTTTTCACTTAGGTTATACATTATTAGAATTAAAAATCTATTCTAGTTATAAAGAATGATTAGCCCTCATTAATTTAGCAGTTCTGCTCTCAATGCCTAAAAGTTTTCACCAAATACTGATTCAGTTTACATGGTTCTACTCTGTAGTTATACTCTTTGGGTTAAGAAAATAATTCAGGAATGATGATATTATGAATGAGCAAAGATATAAATAACAGCTTTCATCAGGTCCTGACAAATGTTATGTAAGACCACTCCAGAGGTGGGGGCTTTCGATTAAAAAAAAGTTGATATGAATTGGTTTGATCGAATTGATGTCATCATTCTTTATTAAAGTTGGTTAAAAAGCCAACTCAATAAATTTAAAGCACACTGAAATGAATTGAAACTGAACGATACTAAAAAGAACGTTTAAATTACCCTTACAAGAAAAAATACAAACCAATTTCCTTGAATATGTGATGAAAAGAGTTTTTAATATCTTTATTACAATGATTTCTACCTGCTGGTATCAAAAGAGATAAGTAAATTATGAAGTATTGCCAATGAATCAACTGGTCATCAACAGTAAATCCCAGATTAAGTTACTAAAGCTCATAATTCGTAGCAAATATCAACATCCAACTGGATTTAGTTTTCCATTGATGTTTAGAGTGGCAATGAATTAGTATTATGTGGCTTCATAGTACCTGAGTGGGATAGAAAAAAAGGGAATTATTTCACCCCAATTTTGATTACTTCCATGAAAACTATGTATAAATACCAGTCTAAATGGATGAGTCTCCCAAGAATAGGTAGGGAGAATAAAAACTGGCGGCTGTTCCAAAACATTAAAAAAAAATAATATTTCATTCCCAGCTCTATATTATTAAAACTACCTACAACACTAGAAAAGCTAATCATTTAAAGTAGAATAAATTTGCTAAACTATAAGCCCTACTAGAGTTATTTACTCTATATAAAAGCTATTATAGTTCCAGAGATAAAGGTTTTAAAAAACAACATTTCATAAAAAAAAAAAAAGTACTGAAAAACTGGTTAGTGAATTTATTTTGAGAAATCTATATCTCAAAAACTATTCAATGTACAGATATCTATTAGCACTAAAGTTTAAGCTAATGTAATGTACTATAAAGTAGTTGATAACGTTTATCTTCGTAGGATGAGTAGTTTTTATGGTATTTGCTAAAATAAATAATTTGCAAAAGTTGTTCAGATAAAAAAATATATATCTCAGGAACCAAAAGAAGTAGATATTTCTGCAAGCCCTTAAAATAAAGGTAATTTAACTTACTATAAAGTAGTTTATGACATGTATCTTTGCAAGAGTAGCAGTTTTTATGATATTCGCATTTGAATATAAATTTTGCTCATGAAAATTTGTCCGAACAACAATCAATTGATTAATTTTAGTAAAGATCATAAAAACTACTACTTTTACATAGAAACATTTACAAACTCTAACTTCATGCCGGCTTCACAACAATGATAAAGTTTTTAAGGAATAGTGTCTGTGATAAATGATTTTTATTTTGTTTTAAGTGAATATTGACTAATTAGAAATTGATGTTTTGACCTGGGCAGAATAGCCTGCATGAAGTTTTAAATTATATAATTTCAAAATTGTATTAAGTAGATTGTCCCTGAAGATGGCCGGATTAGCCGAAACGTCGGACTTATAGGAAAAATAAAAGGTTTTGAGACTAAAATAGATAGAAATTAAATTATTTATTTTACAAAAATTTACCAGTCTCAAGAAAGTGTTAAGATTATAAATAGTCACAAACTACTTTATAGTACATTTAATTAGCTTTAATTTGAGTGCTAATAGACATATCGCACTAGTATTTCTAAAGTGACACAACTCAAAATTCAAGACAACTGACAATGTAACACTCTTGCCTTTGGAGGGGGAATAGCATTAAGGCAGCAAGAGTGACACAAGTGCCCTCTGGCGGACAAGCTCTGAAGCTAGGTTGATACAGTTTTGATGATTCACAAAGATATATTTACCAATTTCTTTCATAGTCATAACACAAAAACGCCGATTTTTGAGTTGTGTCACTTTAGAAATACTAGTGTGCGATATGTAAGTCGAATGGTTTTTGAGATAAAGTTTTCTCAAAATAAATTAACTAACTTCTGATTTTTCAGTGCATTTATTATTAAATGTTGCTTTTTTAAAAGCTATATTTCAGGAACTATTGAACATAAATAGCTCTATTAGAGCTCACATTTTAGCAAATTTATTCTACTCTTATCTTAGGTTTTCTACTGTTTTTGGTTGTTTTAAAGATATAGATATTGTTTTTTGTTTTTTTTTAACATTTGGGTTTAAATAACTCCCTCTTTTTTCTCTTAGGCTTTAGGACTATTAGCAATTGGCATGCTACTGGAAGAGGTGTATCCTTTGCCAACTTGCTATCTTTGCGTTCCATCGACGTCAGCATATCTTTTGGTTTCCGGCTATCTATTCCCAGTTAAATTAATCAACAGCTCAGTTCTCATGGAAGCTAATTATTTCATAAATGGGCTATATCTACTTGATATTATATTTGCACATAAAATCGTAGTCTATAAAGAATAGTCGACGGTAGTGTAGATTTCGTTCTATCTCACAACCGAATCTAGGAATATGTAACGTGTATCGAATCCTCAATTATTAAATATAAAATCTTATTATATTATTAAACTATTAAAAATATATTTGGTTATAAGAAGCTTAAATTTACTTCATGTTTTCTAGATCACATAGCGTCCTGAACTTTGAGAACTGCTACATGCGACTACAATATTCTGTAACCAATACCATCACAAAACTAACTTCTGTCGGGGCAGACTCCTGCGATGGTAATGGACCCTCTCATCCGGGTTAGGTTTTGCCTCTCCTTTCTGAGGATTTAGAAGCATCTCTCTTGCGTCAAGGAACCAGAGGGTTTGGAATCGCAAGAAGTGTAGGAGGTTTTAGGATATATAAGTTATCATGTTTTTACAGACAGAAGATATATGCTGTGGAGCTAACATTCCTGAAAAACGCCGGAATTATTATAAACATGATTAATTATAAACTATAGTGTTTATACGGCTGATTAAATGAAATAAATTTGTATAGCAATTTGATTTTGATGTTATTAATTTACAGGCACTTTATCAAATCAAGCTGCTAATTCAGTAATTCATCAATGAAATTGTTAAGGCGACTTCTTGGGCCACAAAGTTATAACTTTAATGAAATAACTACTACAAAGTTACCTTTGTGAAGTCAACTCATGAACTGGGAAAATCGTGTCAACCATCTGCAGTTCGATATTTTGTTGATCTAGCCGGGCCAAACTATTTTTTTAGATTTACTGTCTAGAATTATGGTTTCTATTGATCTATTGTATAGAATAACTAGCAGCCCCAACATTGTTTCACTATTGCTAGATTTGGAGATGTATATAGATTAATTGAAAGTTTGATTTAAATTAATATATTTAGCTAAAACTAAACATACATTACTAGTTGAATTTGCACATTGCATTAATGATTGAATTAATTGTTTATTTAGTATTTATTTTATATCGATAAATGATAATAAAACTATATGGTAATAACATATAATAAAAATGTATGATAATAATATATAATAAAATTTGTTAAATACAATGTGTGGTGGAGTACAACAGGATAGAAAAGAGTCCTCTGATTAAATCAAGTGGACAAATTTCTAATTTTTAATTTCTTTGAAAAATGGTATCTACAGGTTTCAGGCCACGCTGAAAACGAATATGATTTGCTTTTTCCTAAAAAAAAATATATATTTTGCTTGAAGCCTTATAATGTTTTTATAATTTGTTGTGAATAAAATATAATGGAATCAGTTATATTTTTTCTTGTTTTTCAGAAAGAGAGAAATGAATATAATGGTATATTATAACCGTAGAAAGAACATATATTTTCTGAGTTCCACACCAAGATTGTTTAATTTTGTTCAAAATTAATCAATTTTTTCTACTGGAGGAATCTGAGATTTCAGTAGCTTCAAATCTTCGCATGACAGCATTGAACATCTTGAAAAACATCAGTCCAGTAATTCAAAAATTTATTGTGAACAAAGATTCAAACCATTCCATTTTGTATATATTTATCATTATTACAGTTATTTATTTAAAAATTTTATTATTTATTTAAATATTATTTTATGCATGTTAAAGAGGCGTAAAAGTGGAAAGGAAGAGGAAAGATGTATTGGGTTAAGAGAGAGAATGTAAAAAAGCAAGATTCATGAAAAAATTATAAAACTTTATATATATTATAAGGTTACTGCTATGACTATGTTTTATACGATTTAGATAAATTTTCTGACTAGATATAAGTATGATGTGTTTATTAACCCAATACAGTTAGGCAGCACGATTTTTTTGCTTTTTGAATTAAGTTCTTCTCTCTCCCAAAAGGCCGCCTTCTCTCAATAATACCGCCTCAAAATGCGGAAATGAGCGCAGTCTTCACAAACAAAAACATAACAATTTTTTAAAATTAGAGCCCATATTTTTCATTTCGTCCCTAATGATTTTCCTCTGAATGCTCAAAGCGCGTAAAATATATTAACAAAATTCCTCAAATATTGGTTGTAAAAAATTATTTTCATAACTTTTTAACGTTAAATCTAGTAGTATTATAACTTATTTGAGAAAACACACCCATTTCAAATAATAAATGTTAAATTAGGAAAAAATAAAAAAATAAATTTCATTTATTATATTCGAACAGGATCATTTTCAAGACAAACTATATTATATGCTCTTACCGTGAACAATCATTAGGGAAATAATAAAGAGTCTCATTGGAAAGTAGAAGCATATAATATTGATAAAATATTGTTTTTGTTTACCACCAACCTACAAATACTGATTAAATACGAAGTGGTTAGAGGTAACGAATCTACTCTAACCAGAGTGAGACAGTCGAGTTTTCATTCCGTGGGGCCGTCTCGAAATAAAAGTGGACCAACCCAGGCCGGAATTGAACTGGCGCACAGTGCATCATTCAATGAACAAAAATAAAAATATTTCTTTACGAGTTATTTACTATCGGGATTTTTAAACGAATCCTTAGACTACTGATGTATACAGAGATTAAACAGATTATTTTCAATAGAATATTTCAACTTAGAAAATAGCTCTGACGAGGTTCATGCCCTTATCAAAAAGTGTAGCGAGCTTTGGTGAGTGCCAACTAAAAACAAATAGAAAAGCTGCTATCGAATTTTGAAACAATTCATTTCCCAACATAAAAATTGGCTCGATTTACTTTTCTTATTGGCAGATTATACTGAGAGAAAAGTTAGAAAACAAATCATCCTCTTGTCAAATTTCTACACGTGGACGACCAAGAAAATCGTTTATGGATTGCTCTGAAAAAAAAAAAAAAAAAAAAAACTATGCACGAGATATTTCGAAAAAATATAAACACTCACAAATCGTCTAGAACAAATACTTGTGGGGATCTAAAGAGGAATCTCCTTATCATGTCTGATCCCTTCATTGCTTCACAGAGAAGTATGTCAAGAAAACATTAAAAAGTTGATAAAGATATTGAATGTTTTTTTAATGCCTTAAACAATTTGAATGAAAGTTTAAACAATTTTATTCCAGATTTAGAATTAGAAAGGTCAGATTCGGACTCTAATGATTTTTTTGTAATTGTTTATTAATACAATTAGTATTGTTTTTATTTTGAAGCTCTGATTTTTTTTTTTACCCCAATATCTACATATTTTAAGCCAAGTGGAAGGAAAGAAGTGGGAGAGCCTACTGGATAAGGAAAAAATAATCCCCGGGAATCTTAGCAGAGCTGAAAGAGTGGCCTGTTTTCGGCTAGTGACAGGACATGATCTGCTCCAAAAACACCTCCATCGAATTGGCATCGTAGATTCCCCGAAATGTCCTCTATGCCACATGGGGGACATGGATGGGGACCATCTTTTGGCGCGTGTTGGTCTGGAGGATGTTGAGCGAGATGCGGACCAACTAAGAGGACGAATAAAATTGTATTGGGCTGCGAGAGGGAAAATGGCGTAATAGCCCACTTCCTGTGGCGTAGGGAAAAAAAAAATATTTTGAGCCCTTATATTATGTCTATATATTTAGCCGTTATTTGCATAACTTATTAGATATAACTTGTTTTATTTAGAGAAAATAAAATTTGTATTTATCTTAAGAAAATAACTAGCTGTGCGTCCCATCGTTGATGGGTTATTATTATACAGCAGTCCAGTTACCCTCCTCATCCATTTGGGTATGTTGGTAATCTTAAAGAAGTAATAATTCTTGTAATAATTCATTAACTACAGATTTTTGTCCACCAACTCCATATACTGGAAGCACTATGCGGCGCCGTTACAGTCATGAGATTGCTAAGGTCGCACCGTAACAAACAGCTACAACGGCATCATTGAGAAAATATCATGAACCAAACTGAAGTTAGAAGTTGCCAGGAAAAGAAGCCTAAATAAAGGGTTTTAGTCCATTGTCTTGATTTTGCAGGAGAATAAAATTCAAAAAATTCTGCATAAAAACTTATCCGATCACAATACGGTTTTAATCAGGATATTATCATAATATACAACTTTAATCCTTTATACCAATCGATAGATAACTTTTTTTTTAATCTGAGGTATGTACTTAACTCTATATCTAACTTTTTTGGACTTAAATCCTTTATACTTATCAATATTGTAAGCAATCTTTTTTCTCCAAAAAATGAAATAAAAATTTAGTGCGTATGAGAATTTATTGACATTATATTAATTTTTCATCATCATTAATTGTCAACATTAATATTTAACGGGATCCAAAGAAAGTTGTATTAAAATAATTTTTATGTACTGATTTTATTTATTTTTATTTCATTAAAGTTCTGAACACTTTCATACTTCATATTTTAGACAAAATTAAACAAGGCAGGTGCTGTGTAGAAAGGAATATTTCAAATATTCTTCCAGCCAAAAAATCTTTATTTTTCCCAATATTCAAAATATTTGTATACAATGTAAAATATATATGAGTGTTTTTAATTATACATATTACTAATTTAGATTCGTATTTTTATCGTATTCTCATAACATTCTATTTTATAGTATCCTTCAGCTCCTCTTCAGTTTTAGTACTCTTTTCTATTAAATAGTAATTAAATGTATATATTAATGTATGTAGTATGATATTACATTTTATTCTTTGCTATATTTAATATTGTATTCTTATTTTTAACCAAGTTCACTACATACTTATTAGGAATTCATTATTATTAATTTAATTTCGCATTATTATTCACTTCATAAGGTTCTGTCAACTATTTTTTTTATTTTACTTTTATTTCACTTTACTATTTTATATTTAGTTGTTTTGTTAATTGAATAATTAGTTTCATCGCTAGAAATTGATTCATATTGTACTGTCCTAGCTTATAAATCGTAGTAGCCTTCAAAGCACCCAAATAATCAAAAGTCTAACTTAAAATTTCATTCACGTTTATCATATTTTTTGTATGCTATTTTTACACCGACCGATAGAATATTTTGACATCTGGTCAGACCATATTGAATGTAGTTTTCCACTATATTCCATCCTCTCACGGCTTCAATTATTTGCTTAAAGCTAGATGTGCGATCCAAAAATATTGACCCAGAGCATGGAAATGTAACTATCTCTGACGGACATTGACGAGTGTGCCAAGATCCATGAATCATAGAGCGAGTTTGAATGCCCTAAAGGATAGTTTTCCACAGTTAAACCGCGCTGTGCGAGGTGCATACAGGAGACATATGCCTGCCTCACTTACTTAATTATACCAGTTATTTTTCACCTCAACCTACCACAATATAAATACATGTATTATTACTGTTTAATTGAATAAATTATCTATTTATGTAAAATACATCATGTATTTATATTTAATAACACAGGAGTGATATGTGTGGAGGGCCGCTGAGACACTGACTCACTGTTAAGTTTCCCTCATTCAATAATCAGTTCACACTTCTCTATACCGTTGGGTCCGTAACCATCGCTACCGTAGGCATCTTATTTATGGATTTATAACATTCAAAAAATATTATAGCTATGTTTTCATTACAGAATGGATTCTCTCAGATCTTTATAAATTTGTATGTTCTAGCTTAAAAAATGTTTGTACACTATAAGAAGTTTTAAGTAAATAATTATACTCGAAAATGTTTTAAACATAAGTACATATAGTATGTTATGTATCCATACATTAATGAAATTATAATGAATTTGTAAAAAATACTACGTAGCAATAAATGTACATGGAATATGGTTGGTATTCTCTAAATATTTTATTTATTAGTTTTTTCTCAGTGTACCCTTGTTTTTCTTCTCAGGATAAGAGTACACTGACTTATCTATAAGTCAATTTTAAATAATTAATCAGGGGTCGAGAAAAAAAAAATACATTAATCAATGCTTCATTAGAATCATGAAAAAACATGTATGAGATGAACATTTTATTTTTATCTTAACACTGACTAAGTACAATTAGGTAGTATCTTTACATTATATTATTACACATCAATCAAACAATATTTTTTATTACTGTAATTATGTAATTCAAATCTTGTAAAAAAAAAATCAATATAAACGTAGAAAGAGATTTTTTTTCATTTATACTACTTTTAAATATTTTTTATTTCTATCTACTTTTTTTTTAGACAAAACATCACAGAAAATTATTCAGAAAACTCTGATTTTTAATTAAATCAAACCTTATAAAAATCTTTCTGATTTTAATTTCAACTAAAACTGTAATAAATATTAAAGATCTTTATAAAGCTTTAGACGAACTAAAATTCTACTCAAAAAACTTCTAAAGTTTATTTCTAAATTAAAACTTTTTCCTGTCAAATAGATGCAACAAATCAACATTTTCAATAAAAATTAAACTTTTCTACACCTTTAATAATAATTTTTATAATAAATTAACTGTTTTGATGAATCTCTTGTTAAAGTGATTTGTTTTACTGCTTTCAGTCGATTTTTATCGTGCTCGTTCCAGTCTTATTACTTGGACAATTCAGAACACGATTGAAGATTGCATTATGATAGAATTAGAGATTTCGGATTTACATAAGCAATAATATGTAATGTGTGGGAGCGAGTGACTCAGTGGTAAGGCACTGTGCTACTGACTTCGAAGACACGAGCTCGAATCTGGCTGTGACAAATGATTATTTATTCTGTTACTGTTGCAGTGAGTCAACCCTATGGGTACAGAAGCCTTCCGGGATTCACCCAGTCTCATGAAGTGGGTACCCTGCATTGGTTAAACATTTGGTGGCCTAGCGTGATTCTGACCAAATCACCTCCTTGCACAACCGTTGGTCTAGTAACAGTACTTCCTAACAAAGTACTGCATCTCTGACTCTTCATGGGTTGTAGTGGTACAGATTAAATTTTTAACATCGAATGTAAAAAAAATAATAATATTAAATTCGTGTCTTTTTTTTCTGCATAGGTATTTATTCACCTCACAAAATATAATAATTATAAACCATTAGTTATTCTTCAATAAAAGATCAAAAGAAAAGCTACCAACAAAAAAATAATAAATTAACTAGAAATATAGTAAAGAAAAAAAATTATATAAAAATAATACTCTTTGGTCCTTTTATATACATTGTTTTTTTACTATTTTTATGTGTAAATAAATGTTTTAATTTACTTTATTTACATCGAATAAATAAATTCCTAAATCTATACTAACTATATAGCAACTATAGCACCTATCTTTTATAAAAAAAAGAATAAATATATTAGCAAATAATAAACTTTTATAAAAGTACAAAAAATCTAAAAATAAAAAAACAAAAAAACAATAGAACTCTATGTTAAAGTAAAAACTGTTATTTTAAGATATCGCTATTTTCTATTTTGAACTTAGGTACAATGATTCTGAACTCGAATATCTATAGCATTCCTGACAGTGTTTCGAACCCAAATGCACACCTTTTTTCCTTTAAATATCTTAAAATATATATATAAAAAAATGTGCAGAATTCAGATTAAGAATAAGTTATTATGGATACAACAGGTTCCCAGCTAGCTAATAACAAAATAAGAAATAATCGAGCCATATCCCGAGAACCGGTCCAGAAAAACCTAAGAAAAGCCGCCCCCAAAAACAAAAGGACCAAGACATGAGAGGGGAGCTCTGAGGGCGATTGCGCAGATGGCAGGTAGTTCGTCAGTGACAGTCGAGTACCGTCCCGACAGGACTTGTTAGTTCGGAGGAGTTGGATACGCATCCAAAATATACGCAAGTAAGTAACATCAATTTTTTTTTTTTATTAGAATAAGTAAATCTGTTTCAGTACTGAAAATATATAATTAAAAAAATATTTAATAAAAAAAAATTAGAATTACTTC
>NW_027107159.1:2269896-2274962 GCF_000696795.3 Halyomorpha halys
AGATAAAATGTTAAAAATTAGACTAGTAGAGCTGCCTTAGAATCCAAAAAATAATTATATAATATAAATATGTTACTAATGATGAAAAATAAAATAATAGGGCAGTCTAAATTTTTAAAATATTAATTACTATAAGTTTTTTACTGCATGAAATTTAACTTTTTATAAATAAAAAAAAAAAAAAAAAGGCAACAATTAATTAACATTCTGTACTGCTTCTATATCCATTTCTCTTATCTATAGAAATTTTATCTAGAGCGAAGTTTGGAAATATTAAAATTATTTAAATAAATTAATTATTACTATTTTATTATAATTCTAAATCAGACAGTTGATAAATAAAATAAAATGTCCCATTTCAAAGTAATGCGATTGAAAATTGTTTGATAATAATAATTTCTTTTCGTACAGCATTGTTAAAAATCCACTCAATAAAATTGAACCTTCTTAATCAAACCCCATATAAAAATTACTTCCTATATAACTTCATAAAAGTATATCACATATCATGAAATTTAATTTGATGTGGCGTTAATGATACGTGTACAATTGAAAATATATAAACATATTTTTTAAAACTTTAGAGAGAACTTGACCGTTGGTTAACATTAATAAGGCGTACAATGTTAATAGCTGTTGGCACTTCTACAATGAAAGTGCATTTCGTTGGTCTGTCTTGCATCTTAATCAGACCGATCATTCTTAAAAAAGATTAGTTAACTTTTACTTTTTAGGAAATTTAAACTAATCTCGATTAAACTATAAGTATGAACAGACATTACAACAGACAATGCTATTGAATTCATATTACAATTAAAAATAGCATATATTATACAAATATAAATATAAAATATTTATATTTAATAAATGCTTGAAATTGAATAAAATATTCAATGATTTTATTTAATTTATCAGAGAAATAAACTATTATGTTCACGAATTTCAAAGTAAAAAAACTGAATTTATAAATAAGGGATAATTACACTTTAAAAACTTAAAGTAATGTAGTTTTGAGAAATTATTGTTATTACAATTAATTAATAATAATGTGAACATAAGATGTTTCGTATAATTTTCGTTCTACAAAAATTACACATATCACAAAAAAAAAAAAAATTAATTATATACTAAATTGTGATTATTTTATATAAATTGGTGTAAAGAAATCCTTTTTCATGCTAAATTTATTTTAAGTACAATATGTAAAGTACACAAGTATAATTTATTGTATTAAATATAAAAGTAATGATGAGTTAAATGAAAAATTAGTAGGGCCATATTAAGCTGTTATAAGGCTAAAAATGTAGATCGCAACGTAAGTGGGAGCATTTCAGATTTCGTAAATTTTAGTTTCGAAGTTCTTTAAGAAGGAGAGAGGCAATACTCATAATTAGAAATCTTCATGTTCAGAGAGTTCGTAAAGCGTTGTCAATAATATTGCAGATTAGCAGTACAAATTTTTTTTATTAATAATTTTCAAGTCATTGTTCAATAAAAAAGTAATGAGGGATACATGCAAAATTAATAGGATGATTCAGCAAAAATTTGAACAAAAAAAAAATTTAAATAGAAACTTATATCATATTGATCTTTGGTAAGTACTATGAGCGGAAGTTTTAACAGCATTTCGTTACGTATCTAGGTTAGTTCAACAGTACACGAATTACCGTATACTCATGTCAGGGCAACAAATTAACTAGAGAAAATACAATTCGTGTTAATGGCTTCGAAAGCCACTTTCCAAGGACGGGATATTTCTGCCCTGTATAGGACATCAAACGTGTTAGTAGCCTAAGGGAAAATAATCACATGTAGGGCAATGAACTTCGATTTGATAAAGTACGGAATTATGGAGTAAAATACGAAGATAATTATTTTTCATGTTTTATTTATTTATTTATTCAGAAAAACAAATACAATATGGTCCGACTAGATGACATCTATCGGTTTGTGCCAAAATAATATACAGAAATGATCAATATAAAAGAAATATGAGTTAATTATTTGATACATTTGATAATCAGGGAGCTGTGGTGGCTGCTACGATCAGAAATTGGCAATAATTCAAACTAAGAACTAAAACTGCCATGGATACGATATTTATTTATCAATGATTCATTCATAAATCTTCATTCATTCATAAAGCTATAGCTAAAATTGCCATGGATACGATATTTATTTATCAATGATTCATTCATGAATAAGAGTCGTATCCATGGCAATTTTAACTAATAGTTTCAACTATAGATAATTTTTTCCCATCTCTGGCTACGATATATAAGCAAGAATTATGAATTAGTTTCTAAAGATAAAACTAAGAATCCTATTAAAAAAGACAAAATGAAAGTAAAGTAAAAAAAAATTATAAAGAGAATAATAATGATACGAATTAATAAATAATAATGAGCTAGTGAAATTAATAATAAATATGGAGTGAATTTGATTAAAAATAAGAATGAAGTGTAAAATATAAAAAAAGAATGAAATATATAATATTATATAACACACGATAATATATACATCATGAAACATAATATCTAATATAAAGAATATAAAAGAGAAAGAATCATTAAAAAAAAAAAACCAACTAAATGAAACAGCAAAACAAAATAATGAAAGAATACGATAAAAAATAAGGATCTGATTATATCTAAATAAATAATATATATAATTAAATACGCATACATACATATACATGCATATGTATAGCTGATTTTAATCGGAACGTGATGAATCGAGGTCATTAAGTGGAGTTAAGAAAAAATCATATTTTAAAATATATTTTTGCTCTTTGGATAATGTATATTTTAAAAAGAAATGGACAGAAAATGCAACCATACATTATAGGACTATCCGTTCAAAATTTAACGAAAAAAAGCTTTTTAGAATCATTACTTTTTGTAGTCTTTTTTTTTTAAAGATTAAAGCACTAATAATTTTAATCCTGTTTGATTCTTTAATCATCTAGTACCTAAAGATTCACGATAAGATCAGTATTTATTCCTCCTGAATATTTTCCCAAATTATATGATACATCTGGTACACGAAGCGTTCTTCATTTCATTATTTAAAAATTCCTCATGTCACGTTCTCTTTGTTTTTATTTAATACAAAAGTATAAAATAATATAGATATGATATTCAACTATAGAAATACGTGTACAAATTGGAAATTATTTAAAATTGTAATAACATAAGAAATATGAAGAAAAAAAGAGAAAAACATATACGTGATTAATTAAATATGCAAGTTGAAAATTAAAGTTGAAGAATTTTTTTTCATTTCTTCCTATGGAAGAAATGTATTAGGAGGTACAAATATAACTATAATTAAGTATATACAGAGGCAAAACCCTTTCTTTTTACCCAGAAGTATTTTAAGGTTTTTTAATGTACGTCCATTTATGTGCAGAGAGTTTCAGGTATTAAGTTGCTCTTCATTAAGTAATTTTTTTTTCTCACCCTTCTAATAATTTTAGTATTTCAAAAAAAAAAGAACGAATACATAATACAAAAAAATAAGAATATGTATTCATAATAAACATAAATATCCTTACTTTGCCTGAAGGGCATTTTAAGGTAGATTGTGGGATCCGCTGTGTGCAGGGAAAACGCAGACGGCAAGTAAGCGCCACTTACTTGCCGTCTGCGTTTTCACGAGTCCATAAAATAATTAATAAAAATGATAGTAATTATGTGTGTTGAACATAACTAATAAAGTGGGAGTGGGAGAAATAATAAGCAAAGAGAGAAAATATAGTAGAAAAGAATAAAAGGTACTTTATAAAAGAAATATACTGTCTGGAGCCAGCTCCAACACCAAGTAAAACATAAAGTACAAACTTTAATGTACAAATTTCATGATTTATTTTACTCTTTTTTTCTTTTTTTTAAATATATGTAAAAATATATTTGTGAAATTAAATAATAGAACAATGTTTAGTGAACAGTAAAAGAATGTATTAATAAATTTTATAACTGTAATTTTATCAATAATAAATACTTGCGGAAAGAGAATATTAATTAATTTGGTGTACAAAATTACAAAGTAATTTATTAAACACCTGACCTATCATTAAACTAATTCAAGTACATCGATGATTTTCATTTATTTTAGAACCTACATCGGAAGCAAAATAACTTTTTGATTTAAATAATTAATGTGAGTGGAAAAAAATAAAATAAGAACGTGGGTTGTACTACGTTGCCGAGGCAATTTATATTGAGTATAAACTGATTTTTATTCTATTTTGTCTTTTGGTAATTTCTAATTGGTTTCACATAATTTAATTTTGTCGTCGAATCTCAGAGCAGACCTTGTATATTTTCATTTCCTCATAATTTGTGAATAAATTATTTTTTATTATTTAGTTTAATGTTATATCTGTGTATCTAAACTTTTTTATTTTTCTAATCTTCCGCCCGGAATCCTATAATTATGTTCTAAGAGATATTCGCCATAATGTATATTCTCTATTGAACTACATCAGTCTAATTCCTATTTGGCCTATTTAGAATTCTAAACTCGTAATTAAATTATAAATGCAAACTAATTTTTTAAAACAAAAAAGTAAGTTTTTTTTTTCTTTTATGCAGAAAAGCAGGTGTACCTGAGTTAATGTCCTATTATATACTTGTCGTAGTTTTTTATTTTTTGAATGTTATAGGCATTGCATATCATATTCAGGACATCTCTGAATTTATATTTAACCAGCGATCGTTTAGAATTAAATCTCTTTTCGAATAAGTTATTATAATTTGATGCCTACCGAATAATTTGACTTTTCAAAAAATAAAAATTGTCGGCTACTTGATATTCTGTGTTTAACAAATTGCTCAATCATTCTCACGATTCTGGGAAGGTTTCGTAAAGAAAAAAAAATGCAGGCCCCGCGGCGAATAGCGAAGCTTGTTAGTTAGAATAACATAATTACATATTATAATATAAAATCAGAAACGCTTACCCTAATGACAAGAATGTTACGTTTATTTTAATTTTAACTCATTAATTTTATTTATTCATCTTTTATTTATATTTTTTTAATAACTATTTTCTATTATATTTTA
>NW_027107159.1:2275364-2277699 GCF_000696795.3 Halyomorpha halys
GTCTTTTGATTAATAATAAAAAAAAAATAGTAAGAAAGATCAGATAGTTTAGTCTTTGGACTACATTTATCTACATTTCGATGATTTTTGGATCAAGTCTCCAGTGTTTCTCATAGCTTCCGTAAAGTGAAAATCTGATCCTTCATTGGTAAAGAAGAAAAACAAGATGGTTGAGCGTGGGCTTGGTATAACAGTTGCTCATGACAGTACTTTCTGATCAAGCCAATATAATTTATATGACTGCTTTTCGAAAGTAGTGCAGCATCTGAACAATGTATTTATTTCTTTTTTAATTAGACGTATTCCAAAAATAGTATCGTCGACTGGGGTTAATTACTGAGGTTCTCCTACAGACTACTGCGTCCTAGGAGTAGTAGGATTGTCACAAAACAATCGTAGTCTACAGTAAAATCTATGGGATTTGTCAAATACTAAATAAAAAAATAATTTTTGTCACTATTTAAACAAAGAAATAATCCTTTTCTCATGGAGGCTTATTTTTATATGTATATTTTTATTTTGTCTGTTAAATGGATTATTTTTTAAGTTTATACACCAATCTTCGACCCTGGAAAAGTTTAATTTATATCATATAAATATTTAGTGATTTTCTTTTTTTTCTCCTTTCCAAAATGTTTCTTTATAATAAAAAATATTTACACCGCACCGACGTTTCAGAGTCATCCTCTGACTTTTACAAATTAAAAACAATTTAATTCTACAAATTTGAAAATAATATAATAATAAAACTTAATATATATAATAGTTAAGATAATAAAATGAAAAAGATATTGGCTTGGTAGTTAGGAATAAAAAAAGATAAACAAATGCTAGAACTGATAAATATGAGGAAGGTTCAACAAAATGCAAATATAGCAAGGATTGGGACGAAGGTCAATTTCGTTGTAGAGTGATATAGAGTAAGCCAGTGGTTTTCCAAAATATTGTATTTATTTTTTATAATAAAGGAAGTAAAATTATGGATTTTAGACACAGAAAGCTAGAAAAAGACTATTTTTGTTATAATAGGGTAATTTATATAATTTCTTAACTAATGTTTAAATAATAATTGTTAAATGTTTTTATTATTATATTATAGTTTCATTGTTTTTCAAATAAGTAGAAGTAATCTCATGACGAAGGAGGACTCCGAAACGTCGGTGTAGTGTAAATATTTTTTTTCAATATAGAAAAATTTGAAAAGGAGAAAAAAAGAAAATCACTAAATATTTATATGGGTTAATGTTTTCTTCTGCAACTTAAAAAAAAAAAAATTCACAATTTATTTCGTAAAAAGCACGTGAAACATATTTGAGGCATATAATTTTTTTAAACTTAAAACAGTTTCACTATCTAGTGATTAATTTGCTTATTATAAAAAATTTAATTTTTCATTAGAGATAGTAGGAACATAAAATTAGGAATTGTGATAGTTAATATAAAGAAAATTATTACTAAACTTTAAAAAAAATTCATTTTACAAAATATCATATAATAGAGAGAAAAAATGGCGTAAGTCAATCTGTTTCCATTTAAATAAATTTATAAAAAATATTTAATTCAATACTGAGTAAACTAACTCTAAATGCTGTTAAATAGTTGGTAATGCTTGTGATAGACTTTTATTCCTTACTAACAACATTATAGAACTGTCCTAAACGTTTTTATGATCTTCAGGTTTGACCTAAACTACTTTTGCATTCAACGATCAATAAGAGATTTTACAACCTGAAGATGGCGGTTGTGGAAGTATGTTTTTATTATCATTATCATAAATTCGTATTTATTAATAAAATCATTATGAGTAATACGACCTCAATATCATACTAAAAATCTAGAAAATAACACAAAATTCCCGAAATGGAATTCCATATTTCATTGCTCAGGTGCCGAAATCACACGACTTAATGTCAATCCCAAGGCTTACGGGCTACCCAACAGGAAATTCTATTTCTGTAACTCGTCTCATAATGGACCAACTATTTAAGGAGTTCAAAAATGTTTGAGTTCAAGGGTGAGTCCTTAAATCGGCAGTCTTTTTCTAATTTAAAAAGACATTCTACTATATAACTAAACTATAACATAGCCTATAACTAAACTATAACATAGTCCATAACTAAACTATAACATAGCATAACATATAATAAATAGACATGACTAAACTAAAAAACAGAAATAGTTAGTCTCAATACAGTTTTTTATAAATCTGTGAAACAATCATACAATTTTCACTCACTACTCAACATAAGACCCAAATTATTTTGTAGATTAATGGGCTTGAGTAGAAGTTTGATTTTCGAAAAAAAAATATGTATATATAAGTTGACAAAATATT
>NW_027107159.1:2277763-2306601 GCF_000696795.3 Halyomorpha halys
TCTGAAGACCAAGGAAGGCCAGAATTACTATCAAACATTTTTTTTCTGTTACTATAAAATTTAAATTTTAGAATTTCTTGAGGTCTGAGTTACGAATATAATTTTTTTCCTGACAAGAATACAGAAGTTTACAAAGAAAACGAAATACAACTCGGAAAGTTCGGGTGGGCTCGCCCCTCGGTCTCGGTTTTCAAATATTACTTTAGGTTGAATCAAGTTTTGGTTATCTATGCATGTGATTAAGAATACTTAAAAAAATAACTTTTTTTTTTTAGGAAGCTAAACTTCTCGTTTTGAATAAAGTAACTCATGAAACATTGACATTTTGGGTTATCATAATTCATAAACTTACTAAATACTCATTTGGTTATTCATTGTAATTACACAGTCATAAACAAATGAAGTTTGCAAATTAAAATTTATGAGTAGTGAGCCGGAATCGTCTGATTTTCATTATTTATATGGTGATTATTATTTAATCAAATACTCACTGCCAGATTTTGAGCATGACATCATATAAATGAGTACGTCGGCGGTATTATGTTTGTTTTAAATATCCCCAACCACTAAATATGTGGGTCCCGAACGTGTCCTAGGTTTTTTCATTCTTGGGCATTGTCACAGAAGGTCACCAGTCGGCTTGATTATCCGCGTCCTGAAATAGATCAACTCCAAAATTTTGTTTTCATTATTTTCAAGATTATTGTTAAAAAAATTATTATTTTCTCAAAAAATTTTTTTTTTTATAGTTTTTTAACTCTTATCAATATAGAAATAAGGTGATGAAATCTGACTAATTACTAAAACTGAGATTACATATATACACTATTAGCATATAATCGATTAACATTCAAAGGTCCAAAATAATTTAGGTTAAAAATTTGCAAAAAATCTTATTGCCCTCAACAGCACACCACTATTAACGAGAAATTCCATTTCAGCTCTCCAAGAGCGCTACGGATTAAAATTTTTTGATCGTACTGAAAACGAGGAACGGTGCCAAAGACATTGGCCGCGATACCAGAGTGGAATTATACAGGTAACCGTGAAAACTGATCAATGGTGTTTAGTCAGGGAATTGCTGCCAAGAGATTAGTAAGCTACTACAAACTGAAAGTAATCCGTAATCCGTAAAATTATAAAAAAAAATTATGAAAATAAATGTTCACAAATCTATACTGTTATATAAATCATACGAGTTTTTTTTTTTTAAACGCGGAAATTACAAACCAGCACTGCTAGAATCCATAAAGGGTCAGGTATTCAGTGCTTTGTAAGGAAGTATTGTTTTTTTAACAACAGTTGTGCAATGGAGTGATGTGTTCAAGATCAGGCATCCTCAAGCAGGTTTTAATTGTAAATAGAATATTTAAATTATCAGGTATTGTCTGATAATGTTATAATGTAAAAGCATTGTTTGAAATCATTTATAAATAAAAGTATTTTTTCTTTTTTAAATATGACATAAGGGAATCCACAACGATGGTGATGTTTGCCTTTGCATACTGACTGAGGTTCAATCTTGGAAATATTCCTACTACCATTATATCTATACTAGAATATATCAGATGATATCAAAGCAATAGGACACATGGATGTCCTGGACGATTGTAAAGCTGACCAAGCGGCAAAAGCTGGATCGTTGATCCGGCCATCTGACAGCTTTGATTGCACACACAACGACCTTTATGACCTGATGGCAATACAAATAATAATTAAATGACAGGCTACTAGGTCCAACACAACAAAAGCAAATTAAGAGTGCAGTGGCATGGAAGACATCAATCCAAAAAGCATACGAAACAAAGTATTACTGACCAGACTGCAAATTGGGTATACTCTACTTACCCGACGATACTTAAAGTCAGGAACATTTAAACCAACATGTAGACAGTGAGACGTACCATTAACTGTTAAACACATACTAACAGACTCCAAGCATTTGATACACACCGGATTACCATATCATTTGCCAACTTTGCTAAGCAATAATAGGCTTCACATTCCGGAAATATATGATTACCTTAAGAAAACAAATATGTACGAATATATATAACAGTTTTGATTTATTTACATTATTATTTCAATTAGGGAGCGTGGTGGCACTGTGGTAAGGCACAATTTTACCAACTCCAATGACCCAGGTTCGAATACGACTGGGCAGATAATTATTTTCTGTTACACTGTAGGCGTGAGTCAACCCTGTGAATTATGGAGCCCTCCTGAGGTCCCCCCAGCCTCATAAAGTGGGTACACTTAATTCGGGAAAAATCAGGCGGTTGGACGTGATTCTGACCAAATCACCTCCTTGTATAACCGTTGTTCTAAAAACAGGGCTTCCTTACAAAGTGAAGGACTTTTTATGGGTCGTAGGGGTTCACATTATTATTATTACATCAATTAACGTTACTTACCGTTATAGAGTATTTTCTTTTTCAATTGATTGCAATGATAGCGTATTGGATACTGGAAACTAAACAACGTATGAATGATCCTGTATTCTCCGCGAAGAGGATCATCCGGAAACCTCGAGGATGACCATCAAGAACTGGAATTGTCGCAGATCCGAACCTTGACCCACCGGGCGGACTGGTTCCATGACCTACTGCTATTACAAAACTGATCCTGGCTAGTTAACATTCTAGAACGGTAGGGTGTCTTCTAGATGTAGTATGGTGGAAACCAACTAATAACGTCTCTTATTTATGATATGCCTACATTGAACTGTATCTGTTCAACCTGAGGTTGAACTTTAAGGTTTCAATAAGGATTTGGATTGAAGAGCAATACGACATTATTTATATGATGATCAAACTACTTAAAATATTATCGTACATCTATTTTGATATTTTGGGATATCGGGGAAAGTATCATTCGTAAGAAAATGGGTTATATAATTTACACGCTCTAGAACATTTTGAAATCAAGATAACATTGATTTTAAGAACTGTATAGGGTAAATGATAAAAGTAGTATAAGTCAAAATCACAAAATGTCCAACAGCCTATAGAACATTAAACCTCTTTAGCCCATTTTCCAACTTAAAACTATTTTAGACTGAAAAAAAAATCCAGGTATCGTTTAAATAATTTCCACAACTGACCACTACGGGTTTAAGAATTTACACGGTCTAGTTACTACGGGGCTTAATGTCTCCTCATCCCTTGGAATCTCATTCAGAAAGCTTCACTTTAACCTGCACACTACGGCCGCTTTTAATGAGTCCGCATCCTCTTTTTCCAGAAAGATCTCGGCCACCTTAGCCTTTGTTCTTGTCATCATGCGATCACTACTCCTTAAATTTTTTTTAGCTCACTAGGTTCCCCAGTAAACTTTTGCATGTCCAATACCACCTTCCTCAGGTCCTGTGCTATCGTTATGCGGATCTTTATCCATTTCCAACCTCCGGCAGCGGTGGGATTTGTGATATCAGCAGGTGTTCTAATTTTATCCATTTTTAGTCTCATAACAATTTATATTTCTTTATAAGTCCGACGTTTCGGCCAGTTCGGCCATCAAAATACAATTTTAGAACTACATCTTAAGTTAAAAAACTTTATGCAGGCTATTCTGCCCAGATCATTAATTTCAGTCCACAATTACCATATTTGCCAATTCTTCAAATTAAATTAAAATCAAAACTTTCAATCACAGCTAATTTTCACTATTATAATTTATGATAACTGTGATTTAATTTACTTATTAAAATTACTATTTTAATTTTAATTTAATATGAAGAATTGACAAAATAGGGTAATTTTGGACTGAAATTAATGACCAGGACAGAATAGCCTGCAGAAATGTTTTTAACTTTAGATGTGGTTCAAATTGTGTTTAGGATGGCCGAATTGGCCGAAACTTCGGACTTATACAGAAATATAAATTGTTTTGAGACTAAAATTGGATACAATTTATTATATTTATGCAATAATAACCAGTCTCAAGGAAGTGTTAAGATTATTATAAATTAAATTCATCAGTCATTCTTATTTGTACTAGAAAGAAAGAAGAAAGATCTAAAAAAGAGAAAAAAAAATGAGTCTCGAGATCTTAACTACTCTAGCCACAGTGCTATCCCGGGTTTCGGCAGCAGTTAGGGGACGACGATACAATAAAAAAAAAGAATAAGTAAAAGAACAGCACGCACAGAGACAGATGTATATTGCTTTATTATATCTCACAATCCTTCTTATATAAATTTTGTTCATTCTTTACCCGAAGGAACTAGTATTAAGTCTAGTGACGTTCTCCACAGACTATAATTTACATATATAGTTTATATTACTTGAATAAAAAAAGCTTTATGAATCTATTTATCTGAACATGAAAAATATAATAAATAGATAACTAATAAAAACTAAACAACTATTCTGGTATTATAATTTTAGCTCTGAAAACAATATATCTTCATAACAACTCTCAACCAAAAATTACCATCCAAAAGCCACTTTTCATCAGACGATGATGTATTAGGTTTTGTAATTATTGCCGTAAAAGGAACCAATCAACTAAATATGTGAAACCAGTTGTAGGCCGATCCAATAATATCGCCACGAAGTAATTTTGTACAGCCTTCTATATAATAGCTCTGTGATGAATTTTTAAAGAATATTTTCATTCACTAATGAACTTTATGATTTAAAATCAATCATATAGTGTTTACTAACACTAAGAGCAAAGATATTATAGTTAACTAATAACTTAAATTTAGAATTAAAGTGTTGTAAATAAATTAGTTATTTATTAATGCCTAGTTAGTTGTAATTGTTCAAAAAAAATTTTTTCAATGTAAGAAGTAATGTCGGAACAGAACAATTGCACATTAATTATGTCTTCATTCAAGGAATTTGACTTTAAATATAATCGGCTATCTTGAGACAAGATTTGGAAAGAGCTATTTTCTATGTTCAAAAACAAAATAACTTTCATATTCAAAATAATTACCACTGTATTGCTTTATATATGAATTTATCCTAAAATATAATATAGACTTTTATTATTTTTAAACTTAATTTATTAACAAACTAGATGTGCCCTGTGATTTTATCCTCGCTTAATATGGATTATACTAGTAAGTTCCAGCTTCATCCACTTACGAACACATGACCATGACCTTCAGATTAACAGAATAACATCCGAAATTTATTCGGAAAAGAAAAGAACAAATCACAAAAAATAAATATAATAAACTTTTCTGTGAATGACTGAATGCTCTTAGAGAAATAAGTCTTATCTTATGGCGACTCCAAAATATTTAAATCTTTGTTGCTGCGTTTTATTCATGGTTATTGGCGAAAAACAGAAAAAAGAACTATTCGAACGAACATTTCTGACTCGTTGATCGAATTAAAAATCTGCTTATTAACCGCTTTAGCAACGCCAGAAGTGTGTTAAGTTTGGATTCGCTTTTAGTATGATAACTCAGTTTTGGCAAAATTTGAGAATAAATTTCGGTTTTTTGCTTTTGTTGGCTAACGGTTTACAACATACTACTTAATCAAATTAATGTTTTATCGTACTCATTCCACACAGAATTTAATTTCTTATACCAGAACAATTTTTCTTGGATGCACCTTTCAGTTGTTTTTGTTTACATTTTACCTAATTATTAAAAGTTTTAGAACCACCTTTAATGCGTTTCCGTGTTAAATTTGATATAAATTAGATTTTAAAATTATTTTCTGATTTATGCTCAATGAGATAGGTTCCTGTACTAATAGCTTTACAATTTCATTTTTAACTGCAATTTCGCAAAATGCAGATATATTGAATTTCCTCCTATTCTATAAATATCCTTCTCCCTGCAAATCCGAGTTCATTAAACAAACGAAGATCTCTTATCCGAGCGTCCTTCCAATCTGGACTGGAACAGGTCCTGGGACAACTCCTTAGGCTTTGGCACAGGCCAACAGGTTTTGAGGCGCTTGTTATATTTAAATACGAACGTCTTGGAATTATATTTATATAGTATTATGTATCGATAATTTATTATAAATAAAATCGATATCCCTTTTAACGAAATTGGTTAAACAATGTCTACCTCTCAGCCCCGAGGTTATATTGAATTGCATTTCGTGATTCGTCCACACGAAAGGTCAGCCCGTTGAAAATAAATTTCTAGCACAGATCCTCGAGAAATTTGTAGGAATTATCCACAAAATATTGGGCTAAACAACCCAATAAATATTTCGTGGTGAGAATTTCTGATACTTTTGAGTACATCAAGTAGCTCAACTTGATCTGGATATTTGATTGATTATAATATAAGAATATTAAATCATTAGGAAATATAAAAATAACTTCGTTTATTATAAAATATTAATAATTAAATGTTAATATGCACATATATTTTTTTAAAAAATATGGTTATTTGACATTGTATTTATTGCAGTTTCTTCAAATTAGTTCTTAACAATTTTATTTATCTTCCTACTTTTCTAAGGTATAGTAAGACTACTAAATAATGCTGTTAGCATCTGAAGAAATAAGAGCTGTCTTGTGCATTACAAATTTTCCCGGTCGAATAATTATGATGTTAATTTTTCCAAAATTGCTTTAAGCAAAATGAAGGTTCGTTCTGTAATCAGTTAATAGTTTTTCATTTCTGCATTCGTAATCGGAGACTAAATACAATTTATGTTATTTTCGGTTTTACTAAATAAATGTTTTAAAAGTCAAAATAACAAAATTATATGTTTTTCTTCAAGTTCAATATGCCTTCGAGGAATGCAGAATCAACATTAATTTTCTGTCTTGGATAAAATGAACTAACCAGCTAAGCAGGCTAGGGTAATATTTATTAGATACTCAGTCCTACCTGTTAAGCTTCACGACAGGTCACGTAAATGGTTTTGAAAGGTACTACTAATCGTGTTCGATCGCCATTTTGTTTTTGTCTGTTTGAGAGGCTTGAGGTTTTGATAGGGCTGAGTGTGACCTGCCACTATTTTGTAATTTGTTAGTCACTATTTTATTATGAGAGTCCCGAGAACAAAACAACGTTAAGTTCGGACTTTGAATGGCTAAGCACTAAAACATAAACAACGTTAAGTCGGACTTTTTAATCTCACCCATCTTTTATTCCTTTCAAGTTTGGACTTTAATATTATCTCGGTCTATTCTTTAAAGGAAACATAACAAAAATTCCCTGTATATTCTTAATCGCTCTCCCGCTACAGGTCACGTGACAAAATGTTGGCTTCTGATTGGCACGTCAGGGCTGTGCACCAGCTCTCTTATTTTTCACCTATTACTTAAGGATTCGGAACTTTCATATTAAACTTGTATATGTATATGTTAGATTAAGGATTGGTATTAAGGATGAAGGTTTAGATTAGGGATTAAATTAATTAATCAGCAGTAGTTAGGCATGGGTGTGGCAAGGAGAAGTTAAGGTTGGGTCGAGGCTAGGGTCCTAAGTTCAACAGTAACAGAGTCGGCTTTCCTATCCTATTCAGCTCTAGTCTTCTTAGTCAAAACATGGTGTAGCGTTCATCCACCAGGGCAATCGGAGGCTTGTCGGCGATGACACTTCATAGAGACCAGGGTGAACTCTCTAGCAAGACGATGGATACTTCTTCGATGGACCCTGAATGATCTTTAATATATATTAGATCCATAATAGTGAAACAACAAATTGACAATCTACACCCTTCCTGTAAGTAATTTTTATTTACAAATAACATGAGAGACATGACAAACAGAGCTTTATGGTACCTCGTTTCTGGCTTTATTTATTTTCTCATGTTAATAGGCCTCTCATCATGTTCTTTTTACTCTTCTACTTGTGTTCTTAGGCGTCTTATTAGCGTGTCCAAGATCTCATGAAAACATCTGCCGTATGTTTATGCATATTCATTAACCATTCAGATTTGGGAGTCAGTTGTTCTCAATTGTCCAAACTTTTTTTTAGTAAGTATGTGTATGTTTACGGACTTAGTTTTGGTCTTGCTTTCTCTAATTAATATTTAATATTTAATATCAATAAATTATTAATAGACAATAATGCATTTTTCTTGAATCTAATAATAATATAATTTTTTAATTAACAATTAACACTCGTTAGGCAACTTAGGGGGCTGGTTATACACACACGAATCTTATTAAGCCATTTGTTCCTGATATAGTGTCTATGTAAAACATCGATATGGGGTTTATATATACATCGATAATAATAATGGACACCTTGTAGGACAGCCCTAATGCTAGACACCTTAGGATGTATCGGACCTCGCCCAAGGAGAGCAAGAAACAAAAAGATAACTGACCACATCAGCTCAGGGCCGAGTCCGAGGCGGAGTCGAACCCTCTTGTCCGTTTATTTATATTCAGTAATTCGGTTTGTATCAAATTACTGTAGAATATTAATTATGCCGTTATTTTCTTATTTCATCTTGTACCTAGTTCTTTTTTCTTTTGCCGTTCTAGGCTAAATTACAGAGTACGGATGCAAATCTGCTCTTGTTAGGGTTGAATTGTTCTCAAAATGTATTATTAGTTCTCCGATCAATTTCGCTCTATATAGCTACTATATAACTATAGGCTCAATAAGTACATTAATTACAATTGGAATCTATTTTAGTGCTAATTGAAAATAATTACTGAATTTTTCTCTCATAATGATCATTCATTCCTTAATAGCTCGCATTATCATCATATCATCCATCAAGGCACCGACAGTCACAACTTTGTATGCGTATACAATCCTTTAAGTTATTTATTTTTTCTATAAAGAATTTATTTATTCATAAATATTACAATCTGTTACAAACTTATTGGGCAATAAGTAATAGTGAAAAGTGATCACATTCATACTAAAATTTAAAAAAATAAATAAAAGCAGAATGAAAATAATTGAAAAAAAAAATTTACATAAAAATAAATAATGGATAAATATAATGGACATTATCAAACTACGTAGAGAAAAATTAATAAATGAAATAAATTAATCACAAGTCACATTTATACTGTTATATACAATATTTACACTATCGACCTGAGGATCCTCGAGGAGGGTAGGGAAAGGCTCTAAGATCCCAGAGCATCCCTCTCACCGCTTCACTAATAATAATCCAGTGGAGGCTGAGTAAGTGCGCTAGAGCCGCAAACACTATTTGAGAGAAGCATTTGACCAGAACTTCATTTGTCAATTTTTATTTTACAATAAGTCTCTTGGCCACTGCCGTTTCAACCTTAATGGTGGACTGTAGGGATGGGTGGAACTTGATAAGGATTGAACCAAAGGTTCAGGATGATTATAAAGATTTATAGAAATAGGATTTGGCCGGTTATGTCCCATAAATAAGGGAACGTAATAGGGTGCACTGATAGTAGTTCAAAGGATTTTGATTGAAAGGATTGAATACCTTTAATGTTTTAAGTTATAATTCTTATTACAGAAGAACTAATGCTTATTTAGCCTGTGTAAATAATAGCATAGTTGATCTACATTTGAATAAAATAAAATAAAATTTATTTTATTTTTTTAAATATTGATTTATTGCTATTTATAACTGTACATTATAATACATTTAGTAAATCTGATCTAAGTTAAATTGGAGTGTTACAGGCGTGTAGAGAAACTACCCCTTGGTAACACTCTAATGACATGTTACATTAGCTGGTCTCGTGGCCATCTTCTTTTCAGGCGCCTCGGAGGATTGTCAGGAATGATCAAGATTAGAAACTAAGGGGTTTGAGTGGTTAGAGAGTTTATACTGGAAGGAGTAATATCTGGTTCGGGTTAGATCGGTTACATAGGGAACACAAATAAAATTAAAAAAAAAATATCCCAAAACTGGTATGTGAGGTGGGTAAATCAATATATTGTTGATAAACTAATTGATAAGATTGTAATAGACAGTGCAAAGTGAATGAAATCATAATAAGTGGAATACTGGATAAAAACTAAATTATGTAATTTAATTATATATGATGAAAGTTAATTAATTGGTGCTTAATTTTCCCCTTATTTAATCATGTTTTATAGGTTAATTAACCTGGGTATATTTTTGACTAAGGCAGAATAGACTCCAACCTTGTAATAACTTGTTGTAGCTGTGTCATAAATAAGGTTGGATAATTTATGATTCGGAATGATTATTAAAATAAGTTTTAATGATTGTAATTAAAATTTTTAAATTAAAACGTTGCAGTTATAAGAGAATAAATATGTTGAGACTGAATATTTTTTATTATAATTGATAAACGCACTCGAACTAGAAATTAATCATACATAAATAAATTGAGTTCTGAATATTCGAACGAAGATAAATCATACATTATTACACTTCATCATAACTTAAGTTCATGTACGATTAAAATTTAAAATTAGCCTTCCAAATACTGTATTGAATGCCGGAAATCCTGGAACAGAAAAGTAGAATAATGACGGTTAACTCTTGCAACTGGTGCACCGGCAAACGACAACCCATACGATACTGTTATCAGCTGTTTGAATATTCAAGGAAGACAACGACCCCGGGTATGAAAGGAACTCGAAGTAGAGGACTCATTAGGAATGCTGCCGACGGCGGTATAGCGGAGTTACTGAGTAAGGACTAATTCACACCTCCGTCGATTCGACTCCTTCGTCAGGTCTTCCAGAGATCCATATCTGGAGGATGTTACATGTTCCAAATACTTAAATCATTGTTTCAATGATATTATCTGTAACTCTAAGTATTTAGAAAAAGAATACTACTGATATAAAACGGTATTAGAATAAATAATTAAAGTATATAACATAAATAATTTATTTCATTTATCTATTTTGGTTTCGATGACCTTGTAGATCTCTGCTTCGTCTACTGTTTTTGAATTCTTTAAATGTATTTTGAGGATCCTAGTAAATTACATGCATTTTTATTTGTTAACGTAGGGAGAGATCTCTTGTTAAAAATTTTGACGTTGAATTTTCAGATACTTTTTAACTAGTTTTCTTAAATACATTTCTGGTCATAAAATATTATATTTTGATCTCAAGGCGATCTTTAAATAATTTTTTATGGCTCTAGTATAAGATATATCTCAAAAAGCCGTTCAGAAAAGGTTGGATGCACTAATTCAATTTCACCATGACTACTTAACGTTTTCTAAAACCTTCGATTTACTCTTGCAACAGGAAATAAAACAGCCTGGCTCAAAAAGGAAAAATTGAAGAAAACTGAAATTACGTATTAAGGTCTGGAATGTGTCTGAATATTTTTCTTCTTATTCTTTTTTCTCACCTGGTCAGAAAACTACCACCTTGAACGTGCCAATATTGCCAGTCCATTCTCCCAATTAAACATATTCTTGAAGAATATATCCACTATTTGCCAAATATAAACAGGATATGAGTGACCCCAAATTTATCTGAAGCCCTCACCGAAGAGGAAGCTAAAATCACAATGCTATTTAAATTTTTAAAAGCACATCACCTCCTTTCCAAATTATAGCCTTTCATTGGTTCATTATTATATCATAATGTTTTTTTAAATGTGTGTGTATGTGAGTGTTTTGTATGTCTTTGTAATTATAATAGTCAATAGGTGTTGGTGACCAAAAGGTTTTACGCCTTTAAATAAGACAAAACAAACAACTTTTTCTTTAAAATCGACAAGTTGGAAGATCCACTTTAAAGAATCGACTGTACCCTTTTTTTTTGGATATTCAAACAGCTCTAACGATTTTGATTAAGTTCATTAAATCAATGTAAAATTAATTGGTTCATAATATCCTTAATGAAACAGGGCTCAAGTGCAGAATTTTCACAACAATCTTCCTCTAAAGAATCTTTAATTTTTTTTTATTTAAAAAAAATAATCAGTTCTCATTGTTAGTTGTTATATAACTATTGACCTGTTCTTGTTGTTATAAATAATCGATAATACAAAATAGTAAAGAATTTTATGAATGACTAAAGAAGAAAAAAAAAATAGAGAAGTCTGCTTCGAATGGAAAAAGCCGGGACTATATTCGTAATAACCACTTCAAATACCAAGACTCCCAATATAATACAATAAATGAATTTTTATAGTAACATATTAATTTTTTTATTTATACTTTTCGCCTTCGTTTGTCTTTCGGTAACATCAAGGCGGACTCAACAGCTGCACTAAACTTGGAGACGTAATAAGGATGTTACGTGTAAATTGTGTGATGCTTGCATTGCAACAAATTTTTAAAATTTGTAATACGTAATATCGAAACTTTATACTATCTATTTAAAATAATCATCATATGACGCCAGCTTTAATATCTGATTATACCTTCTCAAGTAACGATAACGAAAACTAATAATGAGTTTTGGAGTCCTTTAACTTCTTATGCCAGGAAGTGTGAAATAGGATTGACACCAGCAGGTGCAGGGCTCTGGAAGCCACAAAAGGAAATGATCGCAAAAAGGAACCTCAAGGATGGTCAGCCGCACCCAACAAAAAGATAACAAAAACAGGACCTGGATTTATCATTTGTTCGCTCTGAACTGACGTAGCTATGTCGAATCCTTAGCCGGGAGAGGGAATGATGAAATAAACTTCATGATGCTAGAAGCTGTCATAAGGTCTAAATTAAAAATAAATAAACTATATCGAAAGAAAAAATACTTGATAGGAAAAATGGGTGCATTCTCCATCAAATTGCAGTAAAGCAGTGACATTGAAAGAAATCATAATGATTATGCAAAAAACCTAGCTGAAAAAAATAAATCTAAAATATGTATGAGTTTGATCTAACGATTTCCACATTATATACCGATCAACAATAAGTTGAGAACAAGGGGAAGAAATGCGCGTGTGATCACATATTTTAATAATACTTTTTTTTGTGTTTTTATTACTGGGTCGAAAAATATTAGACAAGTTTCCGAGGGTTCTTACTAAGGTGACCTATAATCAGAGAAGAAAAAAGAATTAACTTCAAAACGACTTCACCTGTCTACGTGAACCGTACGTGTGTTTTGAGGCCATATGACAGGCACAAAATCTATCTGCCAAAACAAATTAAAACGGGATTAAACAAAACGTTTGATAATTATTTCTTTATTTTAGACTACTTTTTATCCATTATATTGGAATAAAATTTAAAATATATTTATAAGAATTGGAAGAGAGGAAATTCAACCTCCCAACGCAAATAAAACCGTTGAATTTGGATAAAACAGTGATCAGTTATGAATTTTTTTCGTGAACGTTGAACATCGATCGAAAATGAATATTCAATGAATATTTTTAATGTTTTATTTATATGAAAATTAGTATTTAAGGATCTGAATTCAGAAGACGCTGAAATCAAATCTGACTTGATTATTTTCCCTCCTCCCACAGAAAAAAAAACATAGGTTGCACTATTTTACTGGAAGTGTGTTTTGGATTTTGTAATCTTTAATATAGTTATATACATTTAATACAATTATATATAATAACTATTAGCTATATTAAAAGTGAAATGCGATAATACAAAAAACTTCTAATATGTTATAAAATATTGTTTTTCTCCCCTTCTATTCTAATATTTTTCGATCTAGTATCCCCACATTATATTTCATTGAAATTTGCGACTCCCCTCTGTAACTAAAATTTAAAATAACTAAATAGATACCTATTTTAAATGCATAAGGAATATATAAATCAAAGAAACATGTAGAACTTCTAAAAAGTGATAGTTGAGTTTATGAAGAGAAGCTGGTCGAAGTGGGGTGGTGAGCAAATAAACAAAAACATTTTTATTTGTGCCGACGTATCGAACTGAATCTCAGGTCTTCATCAGTACTAAAAAATCAAAAAAGAAACAGCAACCATCACATAGAGAAACTTTAAAATAAAAGAAAATAATAAACAAACTAATCTAGAAATATATATAACATGAATTAAGAAGAAAGTAGTTGATTAATAACAATGAAAGTAGATTGATAACAATATAAGATAAAATATAATATTATAGAAGTAAGGATTATACAAAATAAATTATGAAGAATTAAAAAACTGAAAGTGTTGAAGGAATAAACACAATGAAGGTGAGGCAAAAAATGTAAATTATGAGCTATAAGATAATAAGATATGTTAGTAGTGTCTAAAATAATTTGTTTTTTCTATTTAAATCAACATAAAGAAGATGGCCTCGTGACCTTATATTGTAAACTGTTTTTAGAGTTCTACTACTGGGTAGTTTCTCTACATCCTGTATCATATCATTATGCCATTATGATCGAATTTACTGGTTGTATTTTTTTATACAGTTGTAAATATCAATAAATAAATAAATAAAAAAAAATCAACATAATGAAATGTATGAAAGTAAAATTAAATATATGATACAATGGGCAAGAAAGTTACATAGATGAGTCAACATTTTTTTTACAGATATGTAGTTGAGTAAAGAAATAATCTAAAATGAATATGGAGTGTCTAGAAAAAAATATATGAAAAAAGAAGGAATAAGGTGGAGAATGGGAAATTAAGGAACATCAGATACGAGAGGATAACTTACATGCTCAGGCCGAAACGTCGGCAGAAATAAATAAGTTTTTTTTTATTTGCTGACCACACCCCCGACCATATTCGCTTCATATTAATCTACGATCAACTATTAACACCTTATTATCATAGTTTAGTTAATTTTAAAATATATGAAAACTTCTTTATTTATTAATAAAAATAAATTGTTTCTAGAAAGAACGTAATTTTTCTTATTGGAAGCTCAGGGTAACAGATACTAGCAGCTCTTCCCACATACAACTTAAAATTATATTTTATATGTTATAAATAGTGACCGCATTGTTTTAAAAAAGTTATTTCTTCATAAGCAAAGAACCGTACATAAAGCTAGTCTGTATCGAAAATCTCAGCTTTCAGATGAAAACAAATTTATAAAGTAGAAGAAAATACTTGTAGAAAAATATTTGGACTGGAAAACACAGATTGATAGTAAACCAACAAACTTTATCTCCATCACATAAACAACAACCTACCGGCTGATATACAATACTATATAATTATGATTTGAATCAAATACCTTTTCAGTTAGCAAACCGTTATGGAAGTGTCATTGTCCATTGTTGGTTATCTGGCCCAGAACCCTACTTTGCAGTGCCTTCTGTACTTCAGTTGGGCTTAAGAGAGGCTGACTTATCTGAACATATCTCGCTGTGTATATACATATCATAATTAGCTTAAAAAAAAAAAAGAAACCCCCTAAGCAGTCTAGGTTCCACTATAATTATAGCAAGTAAAATTTAAAAATATTTAATTTAAGATTAAGCCAGAGTACATAAAAAAAAGTAGATATCTATTAAAAATATATGTAGAATCATTTTCTAAAACATCGTCAAAGTGGGTTCCTTTGTACTGGAAATTGTATTTTTTAATATTATGGGTACTTAACCCACTTATAGGAATAAGACAAATATGTAATTAATACCTCTACCACCGTAAAGTATAAATTAATAAACTCGTGATTTTTTCTATATCGATTATATGTTGATATCGGTGCATTTATATTTTTTTAACTAATGGTTTATTGGAAGGTACTTTGAGCCACTTTTTAAAATTAATTATAAACACCTAGGTTCTATTTGCTGGTGCTATCATTATTAGGCTATCTTATGGAAGAAAAGAACCACTAAACACACACCTAAGTAAAATTAAAACAAAAATTAATTAATTATCACAGAATGATAAAGACAAATGTTTCTTTGTTCAAACTTAATTTACATTCTCCTTAGGAATAAAATAAAACAAAATAATAATAATAAAAAATATTCAATATAATTCTAAACCAGAATAAATCCAAATTAACAATAAAAAAAATGAAAACATTATTTAATTGTATATATACATAGTTGGCCGTATAACTTAAAATATGAAGAGATGGTCAAGGTTGCGGTCAAAAAGGAACAAAATGGTTTTCAACTATTTATTGTCCGACGTTTCGTTGTAGGGCTTCATCAGGGCTAAAAAGAAACAAAAAATAACTAAGAACATTGCAACAATAAACAGTTCATAACAAACTTTTTAAAAATTTCTCAGATGGAGACAAAACGATCATATAGCACCAATAAACCTTAGTGATCTACAGGGAAATAAAAATCTTTTCAACATTCATAACCATTCTACATTAGTCGACTGACTGCCACGATTAATCAGGATTGATATGATTTCCTTGGAAGACTCCTCCAAGATATAAACCTCCAATAAAAACTTTGATTTCGGCAGAATTTGTAAATCTCTTGCTCACAGAAAATTTACTTGTATTGAAGATATGTATTTGTTAGTACACATCACTATTTTATTGATCTTATCATTACCAATAACCCTGTCGAACAAATCCGCTACCTTGGACAACATCTGGACAAACGACTAACCTGGACACAAGACTGAAAAGACAGGAAACTGCACGTCAATTTCGATTATTACAGCACTTATTAAACTTCCAATTTATTAAAAAAGACTGATCTACATGACTGTAATACCTAATAAGGCCAATCTGGACATACGCAGTTGAGCTTTGGGGCTCCGCTAAACCTTCGAATTCCTCTCGTATCCAATCCTTATCACAAAATGATACATTAATACCTTAACGTTCCATACGTAACCGATCTAGCCCGAATCAGATATCATTCCTTCCATTATAAACTCCCTAACCATCCATACCCACTAGTTCCTCTTACAATCCCGACAATCCTCCGAGGCGACTGAAAAAAAGATGGCCACGGGCCTGGGCCTGTTAATGTAAAAATGTAATTAGAGAGCTACCAATGAGTAGTTTTTCTACACGCTTTTATCACTCCATTATAACTGAGATAAAATGCATTATAATGTGCAGTTGTAAATTTCAATAAAGATATTAAATAAAAAAACAATCATTATTAATAAGAGAGCATGCATCAAAACGTTGTGTTTCCCTTGTAATTGTCTAGTATTCATTGGGTTTTTATTGTACTTTCATTCAGTAGTCACCTTCCCTCTTTTTTTTCTCGTGAGCAATGTGAAAATTTTATTGCATAATCAAAACATAATCTGAAGAATCTAGGGCACCTTATCTTCTATCGTAAAATAAAAGAGTAATGACGGCTTGCTAGTCGTCTGGATTGGTCAAATTGTAAATTTTCTTCTCCCTAGGCATCGAAAACAGAAAACAAAGGAAAAACCTATGGTCGCTTACACAGAAGGGCACAATTATCAATTTGATACCAATGGCGCTTACAAGTGGATACAGGAAGAAAGTTTTATATACTTGAGAATATGTTACTAACCAATACTATAGTAAAAGGCTGAGTCAAAAAGAAGTTGTAATCTTGAAAAATCAAACTAGCTGGGGCAAGTATCAACTTGATACAAACAAGTGTCTACTGAGAAAACAAAACAATAACCGGTGGCGGATACATCACTGGCAGGTTGGCGGTCAAAGGTCAAGAAGGAAAAACCCTCATACCAATCAAATGCTTTCAAATTCGCGGAAATCTGTTTCACAAGTATCAAAATCATACTCGTGTCCATCGCTGGGTTGAATTTTTAGCCATTGTTCCTTTAAATCTAAAAATAAATACTAGGAAGTATGATCGTTATTGGACCAGTCGTTTGGCTATGGTGGATGAAAGTAAATACCATAAAATAAAAACTTATGTAGGTACGATTATATTGGGGGATATATTCGTTTTTGGAATTATTAAAATCTTAAAGGCATTTTAGCACCGCAGTCTTTAGGAAACGACATTTTCTCGAGGGCTTGACTTGGTTCTCAGTTATCGGGGGAGAAAGAGGGGGGAGATGTAACTTAATAAAAAAAAGAGCGTTATGAATTGTACAGAAAAGTTGGAAACAGGATACCGAAAATTTGACCCAACTAGAATATGTACCATCCAAATTTTAAAGAACATTTATGTCGAGGAAAAGTCTAATACAGAATATTTCTGGTTGTCATGACATTACGACTTTTTTGTCCAAACATAAGATAACTCGGACATGTGGGCGCCATTGTCTATTGTGTATTGAGCATTCCTAGTAAGGAGGCTGAATCATTGTCAAAGAGTCGTTGCACTGGCTGAGAAACAGTTAATTTTTTGTTTATTTCTCTCTCCTAATTGCGTATGTACATTCTTAGCACGTCTGTTTATGCAAACATAAATAGTCCTTTCTATGTTTCTATTTTTAAATGCTACTAGTAACCTCTTAGGAACGTGTCGAACTCTTAATGTTACAAACATTTTTTTAATGATTATAAATTTCATTAAAAATTATGCGAATCTAAAATAACAACAGTTATCATCCTATTATTTTCTTTTCTAATCGTTCAGTGTTATTAGTTTATTTCAATGTAACGATTTTTTTTTTTATTTAATAAATAAGTTTGTTTTGTTTAATGGTGTAAAACATCACTGGTCGTCAATGTCATTAATTTCTTATTTATTTTTGCTTAACTTTATTTTATTTTTCGTCAATTTATGTTATATTTATAATAGTAAACCATCTGATTTTACAAACTGAAATACTAATTGTATCGTCGTATCTGAGGATTTTTGAAATATTCCTTTTTAATCCTAAGCTATTGGGGTGTGAAGTAAAATTTGGACAATCCTCGAAGGCTAATTGTCAAATTGTTTTTACAATATTGACGTTTTGGAGGCGTTTCTTTTAGTGAAGAAAGTTTTTTAGGAGTGAGTGAGCCTCGTGTGATCTATTTTAAGCATAGTCAGGACGACCTCTCCTCTACGACAATAACGGCTGGAGGTACCCCAGACCTTGACATTCTTTTTAATAGTTTTTTAATTTACTCCTTGGATTTTTGTTTCAGAAATACTGTTCCAGAAATTCAATTTTCAATTTTCGTTTTTCAATTTCTGGCGCTTTTTAAATATTTCTATATATTAAAGTCTCCTCTTCCCGTTTTAGACAAATACTTTAAAAGTGATATAGGACCGTCGTTCCCTGGGGGTCTTAGTGGGACAGATCCTGCGGGGAAGGCTAGCCTTTCTTTGATTTATTTATCGAGGGGTTTGTCAATTTCTGCTAAAGTTAAAATTGCTTTACCCTGTCCCAGGAGCGCGAGTGCTTCCCTTGCAGCTCGATCAGCCAGTTCATTCCCTGCGATTCCTACGTAACTTGGAACCCATATAAATGTAACTGACATATCCTGGATAGTTTCACGGTACTAGTTCTGTACGGATTTTGAAACGGGGTAGGCTGGACATGCGTGGCCCAACCTTTAATCGTTGAGCACCTTCAGAGAACGCCATCTCCGCAGCTGACTGTTTTTGTTTACCCGATTTTTCTCGAGTAGAGGAACAGACTATAGACGACCAGGGACGATCTACGTTCCCGACAACTATCAGTTAAAAGGCTAAACAGTTCCGTCTTTACTAGGTTTGGGCTAAAAGCGGCAAAAACGCCTCGTATTGCTACTATATGGTCGAATAAAACAAAACAGATATAAATAAAGAAGAAGAACTATTATTGGTTGAATTTATGCCAAACAATATGGCCAGTAATAACAATAAAAAATAACTTTTACCAAACGTATATCACCTCCCTCAGCAAAAAAAAAAATGACAACATAAAAATGTTCGGTTCGTGAACACCTCAGTTCGAATAATTTTAAAAACTACCAAAAAGAAATTTACAATTACTTCAATTTAGGCTATTGACAAAACAAGTCATCACTGCATTGTTGCTGCCGGAGAATATTAATGATTTCCTGAGAATATAATTCTCTTTAACAACAAAAAATGTTATTTCTGTGTGCTAAGAGTTTTTGTTATATTTGGATTCGACACACTTAAAATCACCAGAATAAGGCAAACGGGTTTTTTCGTCGTTTACCTGTGTAATAAAAATCTTACTGGGTCATGGTTCGATAAAAGTTTCCAGGATTTCTCATTAATTTATTTAGTGAATAAAATAAACTATAAATTCGAATTATTTTTCTGAAACATTTTTTTTGATCTATTGAATTACTTATAGCAGGTTGCTCAACTAACAGCATAGACGTTGGAAATCTTAAGTAAAGAAAAATTTTTTTTAAACATAACATTTTCAAAATTAAACAGGTATATGGAAATCATTTATCACTAAATAAGGGAAATGAAATAACTGATTATGCTTTACTGAAGCATAATCCCAAATAGATGAATTTACAAGAAATAGATTATGGTCTTTACAGTATTTATTTGATTATATGATCAGATAGGTTTGTGAGTAAGGCTAGATCAGTGGCTCCCAAACTTTTTTGTCCTAACGCCCCCTTTCAAGGAAAAATATTACTTAGCGCCCCCTGGAAATTTTAATATCAATTAATAGGAAATGTATATATCTACTTTTTCGAAAAATATAGCAAAGAAAGGTGTAAATTAAATACATTGAACTTTGAAATTATGAAACTATTTATTGAACTCTGAATAGAATGTAATACAAAAAAAAAATTAAACATTCGAAATCATCTTAATGAGAAGGATGAACCTGGTGTGCTGCTACCAATTTAGTAATCGTCGGCTCTATTTTCGTTAACAGTAATATTGTTGATCGTGACAACTTATAGTTATTCATCGCCCCCCCCCAAATGCACCTGTGGACATACCGCCCCCCTGAATCGCTGCAGTACCCACCAGGTGGCGGTTGCGCCCACTGTGGAAATCACTGGTCAAGTTCATTGGGTCTTTTTAAAAAAGACTTTTCTAGGCCTCACTTTACGGAAGATATTTGCTTTCATAATATCGATTTTATTTATTAATTTTTTTTAAAATTAATCTATCTGAGGTCTTATTGTAAAAAAAAAAATAGATATTAGATTACAAAAATCAGCGAAATACTCAATTTAATACAAAAAATTATGTCATTGAATACAGTACATTTACATAATATATAATAATATGTAATACATTAGTAAAAATTATAATCTTCATTTAAAATCATTAAACAAACAGTAAAATTATTTTATCCAAATGTTTTAAAATATTTTTCTTTACAAAAGATTATTTTATATTTCGTATTCCTTTAATAAGATTTCATTACTTAATTTCCTTATACCTAATGGATTTCAAAGAACTTGTTAATAATGTGACTGCATTTTTTATTATTACCATAGTGATATGCCCTCCCTTCATCCAAACACTTGATCCAAACAATATGCACTTTAATTTAAATTGAATTTTACTAAGTAAATTTGGCAGATTAAATTTAATTAGCGACATCTTGTGCAATGATGTTATTCTTAAGCCCACAAGTAACAAGATACATTGTATATTGGTGACCTCATGATTGAACCTTGTGTGAATCCACGATTGATAAATTATGTTTTGTAAGTAACCAATTTTTTTTTTAATTTGTTTATTTGTAGAAATCAATCAATGATGATGAAAGCTAACTCCGAAAATTACTTAACATACTTTAAGAACATGTTTGATTACTTCCCTGAAATCTGATCCTATCGGTGGTGCCATCTTTTGGGACCTCGGGATCAAGCCTCTTTGCAAAGTATTAAGTGTTCCTGGAACCTGGCGATTAGAGCGCTATCTATCAGGAAACACTTTTATTTCTTTATTCCTTTAAGTAATTTCCAACTGCCCATCATTTTTCTTGCTCCTGACAGCCCCATAAGTCCTGTTACCTCCGAAATGTCAGGAAGCCCCTCCCAGTGCCGAAGGAGTTCTTGTTCAAGAGAACCCGGAGTCCATGTTTCAATCTTTATCTCCAATAAGAAAATTCGGCCGTGATCTTTTCATTGCATAATTACTTTAGGGTAGGAATGAAAGCGTGCCATTACATAATCCAACATGTATCTGAGAAGGTCCGAGCAGCAAATTACAGGACTGAATTAATGGCACAAATTATAGGTGTATTCTGTCATCGATGTTTGACCTATCAAAAAAAAATATGGATTCTTCGAAAAGTGGTTAAAGAGGATCTTCTGTTTGTATCTACACGATATTTTAAAAGGTTTTTTTATTATGTTTTGGGTATTTTCTACATTTTACCAGGAAACATTTCTTATTTTTTTATGTATAGTCAATTTGTTTAAATGGAAAGAAATTAATTGGTATTATAAAAATTACAAATTTTACAGGGACTGGAATTGGCATAGACTAAAATAATTCGCGGTCACCTCATCTCATACACTTTGGATAATATATATGTGAAGATAATTGGGAGTCTGGTTAGTTAAAAATAAAAAAAAGTAAAAAGTCATTTATTAGTCCCAACGTTTCGGCCAGATTTCAGGCACTTGTCAGGATTGAGAACAAAAAACAGGATAACCATAATGAAAAAGAGGAATTCGTAATAATCAAAAAATAAGAAAACAACTACAAACTAGTATTGGAAGTCATGTATTGTCTAAGTATTATAAGAAGATAAAGGCTGTATGAAAAAAGTATTAATAAAATTAAATATAAGGAAATAACAATTAATAAGATATGTATGAAAATCTAGTTAGCAAATATATCAACAAATTTATTTAAAAATGAAATAAAATATTTGATTATTAACACAAACACATTTGATCCAAATATATTCTCAACATTTATTTCTAATAACTCTCCAACGTTTCGTTTGACATACTAATTGCCCATGTCATATAAAACTCTTCATATTTTAAACTTAAAACTTTTTCACATAAATGATAGTCTCTATTTCCACTTACTAACAAGTTATGAATGTTGTTAGTAAGTGGAAATAGAGCCAATAATTTATGTCAAAAAGTTTTAAGTTTAACATATGAAGAGTTTTATATCGCATGGGCAATTAGCCTGCAGGAAAAATAAAGAATATGACGATATATCAATATTTAAGGTTGTCTCCTTGAAAATGGCTTGAGGGCCGAAACGTTGAAGAGTTTTTAGAAATAAATGTTGAGAGTATATTTGGATCAAATATGTTTGTGTTAATAACTAAATAAACCACTCTCAAAGAACCATTATAATAAATCATTAATCTAAAATATTTGTTTTTAACCCCTATCGGATCATTTCTGTTATATGGGAGGTTATCTACAGGCAACCATCCTATTCGAACCAGAGAGGAAGATGAGGTTTCCATTCTGTAGGACCGCCACGCAATAAAAGTCATTTCCTTGCTCCCAGGCCGGATTCGAACCTGCGCCGCTACAGTTCTGAGGCTGCTAACGGTAGGACTCAACTTCCTCTGATACAATCAGCCGATTTTGTATCATCTTTATATTGTTTTGTTAGATTAGAATATAACTGTCAGCAATTGCATGGAGTATTTTGTTCCAGAATGTAAGCCAATGGTGGAGCTTAGTTGAGAAATGGCCTAAACTGTGTGAAAAATTCTAGTTGATATATATATATAAAATGTAATAAAATGATATATTCGAATTCTGTCGAAATTAAAATCGATTCTGAATACACTACAAATAAATAATCAAGCTATCCTGCATATTCCAATAAGCTTTAAATTTCAATATTTGTTTAAGCGCTCTTGTTCCAATGATATTTATGCTCAACGATTGTTTGTTGCTGAATGTTTAATGCATAAGCTGACTAAGACCAAAGTTAAACCAGCTCCCTTCGGCTGGATTTATGGACTGGTAATTAACGTGTTTGAGGGGGGGGGGATCAAACATTATTTGCATTGGAAAGGTTATCTACTGTGTACGGATACCACTGCATTGGACCAATCATGGCCTCCCTGTAGTTGGTCGAATATATAAATGAATAGATGACATAAATAAGACGAGACTCTTTGAGACGTAAGTTTTATGGTGAATCAACACGTTTTTAACGATGAAGAGGAAGTAAATGTTTAAATGATTTAAAAAGTAAATATTTCATATTTATGTTTATTAGGTGGCCCCGAGACCAGCTAATGTAAAATGTCATTAGAGTGCTACCAATGGGTAGATTCTCTGCATGCCTGTAACACTCCAATTTAACTTAGATCAGATTTACTAAATGTATTGTAATGTACAGTTGTAAATAGCAATAAATAAATATTAAAAAAAAAATGTTTGTGAAAGCTATTTTTTTCTCAACTCGCAACGAATAAAAGCATCGTCAAAAGCGAAATGATTAATGCTTGTTGATGCAAAATTTCTTATTCTGTCCCTACGGTTTTTAATATTGGATGAAGATAGTTGACCGTATGAAGTATATTTTAGGAAGATAGTCCGAGTGAAGTTCAACAAAGGTACAAAAATAGTAGTAAAAACTATTATATTAAACAACGTTTCGCCCCACTTTGTAGGGCTTTTTAAGGGCTAAAACAACTGAAGACATGATTCAAACATTCTAACAATTGACAGAAAATTAAACTAAAAATACAGATAAAATTCGAATATTTGTAAATTTTTTTTAATGTATGAAAAAAATAATTATAATAATTTAAAGAAGTATATATGAAGGTGTATGAGAAACTAGTTAGAAATAAATACAGCCAGGAGAGATAAATTGTAGAAAAATACTCGTTAGAAATAGTCGTAAATATGGTAAAGAGGTAGGTGTAAAAGGTAAACAGATACGTGAAGTAAATGTGGCAAAAGTGAGGCATAGTAACAAGTAAAAGAAAACATGAAGAAAAACTTAATTAGGAAAAATAACAAATAAACAGAGGGGGGAGTACCTTTCTAATAGAAACAGGAATGACAGCTGACAAGTTAGGGAAGAGGGTGGTGTAAATGTCTCCACTTCTTCGCTAATCGTCTAAAAGGGTTATTGATTGATAAACTGACAAGAAAATATCATCTTTTGTCTAATATTACAATACACAAATACATGAGATAAATGTAGAAGTACATGTATAAGATATTACATACAGTATATAGAGAAAGACAAAAAGTTTATATAATTACATTGATAAGAATAAAAATAAAGATATTGAATAAGAATATAAATCATGAAAAATAGGAAGAATAGTGGTATAATAAACTAAAAAAAAAAAAGATAACAATATAGATAAAAATATTGGGTAGTAAAACTGTGACAGGTAATAACAATAATGAGTAGTCAACAATATTGTAGATCGTACATTGGAGATAAGTATTGATAAGATTGGCAAAAATGTAATCAAAACTAGAAGAACAATATATGTAAGTGTTATAAATTCATTTAACCCAGATGAACCTCTGCAAAGTGGGGCGAAACGTTGGTTAACAATAAATAGTTTTTTCTACTATTTTGGTACCTACAATCTACTGTTTTTAAATATAAATAACTACACATTAAACAATCTAGTGTTCTTAAGTGATGCGAAAAGTGGCCGCTTGTGTTTAAATACAAACAAATTCTTATTTCTTTATTTTTAATAATGAATAATAACAAAAGCTGCAATTATGACTCTAAATGTCCATTCTTGCTATGAATACTGAATAAATAAATAAAATTAATAATAATAATAATTAACATTATAATACCCTACAAAACCGACTAGAACCGCAAATAGACCCGAAAATTGGGGAATACTACGGAAGCTTCAGGAAGGGAAGATCTTGCCAGGAACTGATTCTAAGCCTTGAATTACTGACAAAATATTATATGGTGAGACCCAAAAAACCTCTACATCTCCTTCTTCGACTTCACGAAAGCCTATGACTCGGTAGATAGGGGAACCTTACTAAAAGTAGTAAGGGAATATGGAGTAAACCAGAAAATGATAAATCTGATAAAATTAACACTATTGGATGCAAAATCCAAAGTAAAGTTCCAGGGACTAATTAGAAAATCCTTCCTGGTAAAAACAGGACTAAGGCAAGGTGACGGTCTGTCACCAATACTGTTTAACACAGTACTCGATACAATCATGAGAGAGTTCTGTAAAATTAATAACGTAGGGGCCTTAGTAGGGACCAAGAAAAAACACTTAAAAGTGATCTGCCCAGCCTTTGCGGACAATTTAGCCCTTCTTGCGGAAACAGAGGAAGAGGAAATTAGTCAAATAAATACCCTGAAAGCAGGCCTACAATTCTCATACGAAAAGACAGAATTTATGACAACGGAAAAAAACTACGGTAAAAAAGTAATAGAGACGAAATATGGACAGATAAGAGTGACAAAGAAATGTAAATATCTGGGAGAGATAGTATGCAATAACGGTTTGAAGATAGAGACCATAAAGGAGAAAATCAGGAAGTTGGAAAGGCTAAGCTTCACAACAGGCAATATTTAGAAGAACCTATCGTCTAACGCAAAAATAAGACATTACAACACGGTCATACAACCAGTAATCTAATATAGAATGGAGACATGTCTAACAAGCCTGGAAAAATTACTGAAAATAGAAAGATGGATCCTGAGGAGAATCTATGGACCCAAGAAAAAATAGGAAGGCTACAAGTTAAGATCCAACCAGGAAGTCTACAGAGAGATAAATAACATGGAAACCGAAATAAGAATCAGAAGACTGAGATTCTAAGGGCACATGATGAGACTGGACCAAAAGAGACTAAACAAGAAACTGATAGAATCCGTGAATACAAGAGCGTAGGAGGATATGTGAAGCAAATGAGAGAGGAAACAAAAAAATTGAAAATAACAGACTATATAAAGGACTGCCTGGAGAGAGAACAATACGGGAAAAAAAATGAAAGAAATCTATGATCTTGCGGCAAATAAAGAAAAACAACAGGGTACTGCGTGGTCTGAAGGAGAGGAAGCAAAGGCACGCAGAAATGATGAGAAGGTACTGGGCTGCAAAAATATGAGGGAAAATAGTGATATACGCGTGGTCTTAAAAGGCCGTTTTAAATTAACATATTAAACCTATCCAAGTAGTAAAGCAATACAATAATGAATAATGAAAAAGTAATTTTAACACATGATTTTTTTTCGGTTGGCTCTACAGACCTTGTAGATCTTTTGCCATCCGAATCAGCCTTCTCCACGCATGCCTATATTGGGCTACTGCATTCTAGTTGACTGCATGCAGCTCTGAAGTGACATGTTTCATTTTGATTCCTTCACTTTAATGAGCCAATTATTATATCACAGTTCAATCAGGGAAAATGTTTTGTAGGTTTTGGAAGCCGTTTCACAATTTTAGAGGGAGGAAATGATGGTGATATCATCAGTAAATGTTAACAGAATGATGTATGGATTTATGTAGTAAAGAGAAAATAGAGAATTGGTCACTATATCGAGGAATACCGGCCTCAATCGAATAATAATAGAAGAATTCTAGACCAGAGGATGAACTACGCCAAAAAGACCTCGTTCAACAACGGAACATCCTAAGCATAATGCAAACTGATGTGACGGGATATTTTGGGAATAAAGTTCGGAGAGAATTCGTTAGAGAATTTTCCAAAGTATCGATGAAGTAATATAGGGAGGTTTAAGGAAAAGGGTAATTATGGAATGATTTTATAGTAGTAGTGTGAGAGATTTAATTTTTTAGATAGGTAAATCATGTAATAGATTTTTGAAAAGTTGACCAAGTATCTCGGAAATGAGATTTTATCCTTTGGATATTCTTTCTTTAATTTTTTATAAAGAATTTTACCTCAGAGGGGTTGCTTAAGGAGATTGAGAGAGAACAATCGGTGAACAGAGGAATTCTTCAGCTTCGGATGCCTATAGGATTTTTAAGAATATAGAATTACATAGAATATTTGAGTTCTAGAGAAAATTTAGATAGTTTCACAATATGGGTTATAAACTAGTCAAATAATTGCTCAATCAGCACTAAACCAACTGAAGATTTGGTTTACCAAGTGAAGAGAGGTACGAAGTTAAAAGATGCTGCCGGGTAACGGCTTCAAAGCAACGGGCTCAATAGGTCTCATGATTTGAAGAGCTCGCTTTAATAAGGTTCTAAAATTTATTCAAAATATTTAAGGACAAGAAAAAAAGTTTACCTCAAACCGCATTAGCATATTTCCAATTTAATGTTGTAAATGTCAATAAATAAATAAAAAAAGTTTGTTTTTATTTTTTACAGACTGCTCTAACAATACTGCAATTATCTCCGTTGAACAGATTCAAGGGTAGAGATTCACTTCCTTGAATTAAATTTGGAAAAACGGTTCAAGCTTCCAATCCATTCAAATAAACTGACCAACATGGCTATAAGAAGGCATATCTATACATACCAAGTTGTGCTTAGGGCTCCACTAAAACTGAATTCCCCCCCGTATCCAATCCACTTACAATCGAAAATTCATGCTACTTATTTTACCACAAAAAAAAAATTAATAATAAAATAAATGTAGTCGATCTAGCCCTAACCAGATATCAATTCAATCCCTGACATTCCCCCGGGGCGTCTGAAAAGATGTGAAAAATGTTTTGGAGTGCTACCCAGGAGTAGTTCCTCTCCAAGTCTTTATCATGTCATTGCAATTACATGCCTGTATGCAAACTATTATTTACTATATTTTATGGTGAAACAGTTTCATTAACTAAATAGAAAAAAAACTTAGTTTTGTTCAACTTTCTCATATATCCATTTCTTATGAATGGATGACTTATACTCATTGGCCCATGGGTGCGACAGATAGTACTTTCACAACAAATATGTTTAAAAAAAAAGATCCTTTTTGGATAAGGTCCTTTACTTATTTATCAATATATTGCTCATAATTTTTTTCATCGACACCAACTGTTTCTGAAAGCACTTGGCCAATTTACTTGGAAAAGTTATGGTATGAACTGGACCATTAATTTTTTTTTTTCCAAAACTAACCGATACTATTATACTATCCGATATTTTCAAAAACATTCTTAACGCGCCCTATTTTGGTAATAAATACGAGGATCTAAGCAATATTTTTAAAAAATTTATTTATTGATATTTACAACTGTTCTATAAACCTTTAAAATATAATGTAATATGTATTATTTATTTCGCGCGTAATAAACAATGCATTACATAACGTTTTTTCTTCATCGCGTGTTCGAGAAGTTAGACAACAAATAA
>NW_027107159.1:2306651-2309677 GCF_000696795.3 Halyomorpha halys
TAGAATATTAATCTTTTGAACGGATGACCATAGAGAACCCTGGTTTTCTGCAATTACAACTATAAATAGATTAATGTATTATATAATATATAATATATTTACACAATATAAAATTATTGAGTATGCTGTCGTATTATTGCAGATTAAGTACTTTAGGTTAAATTAGAAACAATTTTCTTGTTTTACATACATCAATTAATCATTTAGTATGTTTAATTAGTTAAATAGTTATGTCATATATTAAGTCTTTATGGCATTAAGAAGAGAAATTAAAACCTGTTTAAAATACAGCAAAACCCAAACTAGCAACATTAACAGATACTTAGGCTTCATAACGATAGTATGATAAATTACAATTATTTTAGCACCCCCAAAAAATAAAATTAAAGTTTAAATGAACGATCATTGGAGACTTTAACGCACATTCTGAATGTTAAAGGTGACTGTAACGGTTGGTTACAGCCAATACTTGCTGTCATAGGCAGGTGTACGGAATTTTTCAAAACTGAAAAAAGATATTTCATTTATCACATCAGTGTGATTAAATTCATTGCAAGCTTTATATTTTCCATAAAAGGTTAAACCTATTTTATTTTTTATTTATCAAGTATTGAGGAGTTTCTATCAAAAGTTGATGAACCTACTTCCCAAAAGCAAAAACGATTGTTTTTTGACAAATAAAAATTGTATCTAGTCAGATAATTTAAACATTTTTCCCCGTAAAAATTAACTATTTTCAAGAATTATTTTTTTAATCTACACGAGATGGTACTGTAATATTTTTTAAATATTAAATTTCCAAAATTCAATTTATTGCCGTTAATATAATACTCCTCTGTCTTCTCTCAGTTCAAATTCGATTGAAGCAGAATCCAGTACCAATTCAATACATAATGGGTAACGAAATACTGTTTCTTAATCAAACTACGGTTATGTTTTTTCGCAAAAGATGTATTTGAATTCTATAGAACCAATGAGGTGTGAAAATATAAGAATAGTTAGCCCGAATCGGAGAGCGGGGTAGCTCAGTGAGTAAGGCACTGCGTTGCTAATTCCCGGGATCATATTCGAATTCGGCTATAGCACATAATTATATACTATTCTTGTAGACAACCCAGTAGGTTCGGGAGCGGGAGAGGGAGGGTACCCTTAAATTGGGAGAAAACCAGGCGGTCGAATGTAATCATGAACAAATCCAAAGTTCAATAAAGTGAACAACTGTTGTTCACGAAATTATCCCTTCTAAAAAAGTAGTGAACTTCTGACTCTGCATTAATTTTAGTAGTACAAGTAAGGCTTGATCTAAATCGGGTTGTGCTCCTTTTATTTTGTTTTATTTTATTTTTTTTCAAATCAATTACGAATAAATATATATTTTACAAATAAACCATTACATTACATCAAGTTTTTAAGAAATTTATCAATAATGCTATTCGTATTTCTTTTGTCTTTAAAAATTTGACATCGAAGTATATTTATAAGAATTCTAAGCCATTTATAATTGAAAATTAATTTTGAAATGTAATAATGGATTCTAAACCTTTTAAAATTATTACACTTTATGAAATGCTGGTAATGTCTTTTATTAATGTTAACAATATTCCTAATAACAATAGCAAGTGCAACACCATCAGATGATAGCTTTTGTTTTTATTGACATAACCTGAATTCGATCGACAAAAACAAAATTAACCTAAATGTTTGTTTACAATAACCACTGACACAGGGATTTTTTTTATGAACGAAATAAAATTCATGAAATAAAGTAAAAATTCTCAATGACGAAATTAATCTGGATGGTCAAGGGATGCCAGGTTTTTAATTTATAGTATTACAACGAAGAATGGAAGAAAAAGGATCCGTACAAATAGAGTAAGGATTTTTACAGTTTAATGAGATTAACATTTGAGTTACCGTTAATTCAAATTGAGTATTTGCACTTATTTGATAATATAAAGATGTATTCGATAATAAATCAATCGTTTATTACTTTCAACGAAATATCACAAAGGAAAAATTATCATCAATTTATAAATCAGTAAACGTAAACGTAAATTCAAAATGCTGTAAAATGAAGGCAAAACAGTTATGATACGTTTTATTATAAATTAAATAACACAATTTTATTAATTAAAACGAAAAATGTCAAAGAAAAGTGAGAATTCTTTATCTGATAACGAGCCAGACACGAAGGAAGAACTAAAAAGGAACAAAAGACAGGATTCATCTTTAGCCCAAAAGGATAAAAAAGAACAATTCTCAACTCAAACACACAGACAACAAGTCCACATTACAATAAACTATTTATCTCCTCCTTCAGATAATAAACGTTCAGAAGAAAAATTCATGTACCCACCAATCTCATCTTCAGACGATACTACCAAAGAACCATCGAAAGGAAGTGAAGATAAGGCGACTTCAGGACAACCTTCATCTCCATCTCTAGAGGAAAATTCATCTTCAACTCCAGAAAAACAAAGTTCATCTCCATCTTTTAAACAAAAAAGCTCAATCTCATCGAAAGATCTTATTTCCAAAGAAACAAAAAAAGGAAGTGAAGGTAAAGCGACCTCAAAATCACTATCACCTCCATTAGAAAAAAAATTTTCATCCCCATCGTTGAAAGAAAAAGGTTTAATCCAATCAATCATAACCGTGGACGTTATTTCCAAAGAAACAACAAAAGATAGTGAAGGTAAAGTGACTTCAAAGTCACCTTTATATCCATCTCTAGAGGTAAAGTCATCTTCGACTCTAGAAAAGCAAAGTTCATCGCCTTCTATTGAAGAAAAAAGCACTATCCCATCCGAAGACCTTATTTCCAAAGGAACAATAAAAGGGAGTGAAGGTAAAGTGACTTCAGAATCATCTTCATTTCCATCTCCAGAGGAAAATACATCTTCAACTCAAGAAAAACAAAGTTCTTCACCATCTTTTGAAGAAAAAAGTTTAATCCAATCAATCCCATCCGAAGACCTTATTTCCAAAGAAATAATAAATGGGAGTGCAGGTAAAGTGACTTCACC
>NW_027107159.1:2309727-2309822 GCF_000696795.3 Halyomorpha halys
AGGTAAAGTGACTTCACCTTCATCTCCATCTTTTGAAGAAAAAGGTTTAATCCAATCAATCCCATCCGAAGACCTTATTTCCAAAGAAATAATAA
>NW_027107159.1:2310710-2331309 GCF_000696795.3 Halyomorpha halys
GAGAGCAGGTAAAGTGACTTCAGAATCACCTTCATTTCCATCTCTAGAGGAAAATTCTTCTTCAACTCTAGAAAAGCAAAGTTCATCTCCTTCCTTTAACGAAAAAAGCCCAATCCCATCTGAAGACCTTATTTCCAAAGAAACAATAAAAGGGAGTGCAGGTAAAGTGACTTCACCTTCATCTCCAGCTCCAGAGCATAATTCATCTCCATCTTTGAAAGAAAAAAAATTAATCCAATCAATCCCATTCTTAGGCGTCATTTACAAAAAACTAACTGAAAGGAGGGAACGTAGGGAAAATTCGTCTTCATCTCTAGAATTGCGAAGTTCGTCTCCTTCTTTTGAAGAAAAAAATGCAATCCCATTCGAAGACCTTATTTCCAATGAAACAACAAAAGGAAGTGAAGGTAAAGCGACTTCAGAAACACCTTATAATTCATCTCCATCTCTTGAGGAATATTCATCTTCAACTCTAGATAAGCAAAGTTCATCTCCATCTTTTGAAGACAAAAGATCAATTCCATCGAAAGACCTTATTCCTAAAGAAACAATAAAAGGGAGTGAAGGTAAAGTGACTTCACCTTCATCTCCAACTCCGGAGCATAATTCATCTCCATCTTTGAACGAAAAAAATTTAATCCAATCAATCCCATTCTTAGGCTTCATTTTCAAAAAACTAACTGAAGGGAGGGAACATAAAGTGATCACAGAATCACCTCCACCTCTATCTCCAAAGGTAGATTCATCTTCAACTCTAGAAAAGCAAATTTCATCTAAATCCTTTGAGGAAAATTGCTCAATCTCTGATTCTTATTCAAAAATACCCTCACATATCTTGGAGGATCCTGATAAATGCAGAGTTGTGTACCCATGTGAGTGTGAAGAGGAGAAAGAAGACACTGAGTGTGAAGAGGAGGAAGAAGACACTGAGTGTGAAGAGGAGGAAGAAGACACTGAGTGTGTAGAGGAGGTAGAAGACACTGAGTTGGAAGAGGATTAACTTAGTGAATATAATACTATCATTGAAAACACTCATGAGATGAATAACAAGCGGGAAAAAAATAGAAAATAAAAATACTGTATTGATAAACCTCTCAAAGGAAGATCTAGGGCCATAATGACAACAAAGAAATAAATCATTACAGATCAGTTACAAATTTAATTTTTAAGTGTTTTTAAACGTCAAAAATAACGTGTGAGTGCTACATTCCAATGATTTAAATAGATCTAATTGAATGACAACTGTATCTCTAAAATCCATGTAAATTATGTTTCGATGAAAAAAGTCTTATATATATTTTAAATCACAGTACTTTTTTAAAACCTGTTTTAACTTGAAAAGTGGAAAACACTCATTTTATGCACATGCACTCGTTTGAGGGTAAACCCCAATATTTTTATTTTTATTTATTGTGATTCAGTCTAATATTTATTTTTAAAATTGTTTTCTTTAAAATAGTTTCGAGGGGGTAGATTAGCTGTTTTGTGGTTGTATTGAAATTTCGTACGATAATTATCAAAATATAAAATTAAAATATTAAATTTTTGAAATTCATGGGATAATAGAACTGTAAAGTGCCCAGTCGAAGATTTAAAACATGGCACTAAGAAGGCTAGAGGGACATATATTAAGTATTTGATGAAATCAATGAATTTTTTATATTTATATGAAGTGATGACTCCTTAGTCGCTGTAGTAATTAATAATTTTGGCAACAAACAATAAAAAAAAGCAAAACGCTACAATTGAAGAAGAAACAAGAAGAGACTCCAACCTACTATAATCAATCAATACAACGAATTCATCTGAGTAGAGTTTCGGATAGTGGAGTACCAAACTACAGAGCAAAAATCAGTAGAAAAAAGGGTAGTGGGCTCTGCTTATAAATATTATTCACAGTACTGAGATAAATGCTTGGAAAATTTACTATACAGGGTGTCTCAGGGTTAAGTGGCCAAATTGAAAATACGAATTAAGGGCCTCAAACAAGAAAAAAAAATTCTCTGAAGGCATGTCTGCAAACGCTTTGTTAAGGAGATATTCACACCTAAAGATTTTCATTGTTATGGATTGTTTAGGTTCAACAAAATCATAGTAATCATTGTTAAGAAATTCCAGAAATGTGCCTACATTGAGTCGAGGCGGCAAGAAATGCGGACCTATTAAAATATTGTTTATTATCCCCAACCACACATTGCGCTAAAAATGGTGCTGAAAATAATGCTTATGAATTGCATGTGGATTTTCCTACGACCAGAGGTGATTATTTTTCAGCTTGAAGATAACTCTTCTTGTGAAGGTAGCTTCATCTGGCCAGAGAATGTTTCCTGAAAATTGTGGATCATGCTCAACTCGATTTAAGTACCAATCTAAAAAACGTATTCTTTTCCGAAGATCATGCGGTGATAGATTTTGTACCCGTTGATAATGATATGGATGAAGTCCATTTGCAATGAGAGTTCTCCATACTGTAGTTGGCGTAATATTTAATTCTGCTCCAGCTCTTCGTACACTGCCAGTGGATTATCATCAAAATATTGTAATATGTCTCACTCCTTTCTTCATTTCGTAAAGGGGCAAAAATATCATCAGCACGTGGTATTATAGAAAATGTACCAGTTTCTCTTAGAGGTTGAAACGTTTTAACGTAAAACTTGTTTGGTAATGTTCTAATCGAAAATCGCCTGGCATATTCACGACGGGCAGCATTAGCATTAGCATTGCAAAAACCGCACACAAAAACCTTATTGGCGTATTTACCATTAGTATAAATTGAAAGCATGATGATGAGTACTCTGCGAAAGCCTCTTATAGACCGATAAATGTTGTTGACAGTTCCCAATGCTAATTCCAAATAGCATTAACCCTTATGTTGCCAATAGTTTTTATACAGTTAGGGAAAAAGGTAATGAGGTATAGTAAAAGGAAACATTAAGAATGTAGTATTAAGTGTTAGATGTTATATATATATGGCCGAGATAAAGATTGAACAAGAAGATTTTCAGTAGGATTATGGGATGTAAATTCAGTCACGGATACACGGTACAAATCAAACAAGAAACACAGAGGCTTGGGATTACCCAAGATTTTTGCGAAGATAAAACAGAGTACCGGAAATTACTGAAACATGCAGTGCTTGTAGTGTACAGCAAAAAACTCCTGTCTAGGAGGACTTGGACGGAAGGAAGGAAAAAGAAGTTCAGTGAAGTCATCAAGCAGAGATAACCGCGAGGAAGTTAAAAAAGAAACCTGAGTCATAGTTGCCTAGTTGTTAAAGGCTGTTCAGAGTCAAATAATAATAGATGTAGTCAAATAATGTCCTAACTAGCGTGCGACATATTTATTTACTCCAGAAAGAAATTCTACTTCCTACTTTTATGCTTTATTTTCAGCCAACTGAATAAGGTTAAGGTATATCCTTAGTTGTCTATTGGTCCATAAGGTCAAAAGAGAATTTCAGGTAAACCATCTAAGTGCTTTGGAGAACCATAATCATTATTCACACAACACACGGTTGATAGACATGCCTTCTGAATATGCAAAACAACTGATTTATATAATTTTTTTTTTGGGAGGGCACGTCAATCAGATGATATGTTATTTTTTATATTTGCATATATCGTCAGAAGGATGTTTGAGACCACCCACTTAACAGATTAATGTATTTTTTTTTTATTTTTAGTCGGGAAGGGTAAATTATTAACTTTAGTAATAAATAACGAGCAAAATAAATTTTCAACCTTGGGATTAGACTGCTTCTGTGCCATGAAAATAACTTTATTATACACGGTTTCTGAAAAGCGAACACGAAAATCATTCAGTAATTGGCAGCTATTAATAACTAAAAATAATTTATTCCGGGAGGTCATTTTAGAGATTGTTTGTTTATTTATTACCTCAATTCGTTTTACTGTCAAAAGCCTCCGGTTTCATGGCAGATTATTTGGTAAATGATTAAGGCATGAATAAATTTTAGGAGATTGATAGTTCCCATTGTAAACTCAAATATGAAGCAAGAAGTAGTAGTTTGTTTTATGAATCCGTGAATAGGCATTTTTAAGAGACAAGACCTAAAATGATGGCAGTAAGCAATTCTAGACCAAGTGAAGAAAAAAATTAACTATTTCACCCTAAATTTTGATTAATTTAATGAATACTACTTACAGTTGAGTGTCAAAATGACTAATCTGTCAACCATAATTAGGGGCATGAGAAATGTCGGCTAGTCCCGAAGTTTCTAAAAGTTCTTTCAACTAAAACGCGTTATTTTCTTTTAGGAAATGCTTCAATTTTCACTTATACAATACAACGTATATAGTAAAAGCAGTTAAACAGTAAGCATTATTTTATTTTATGGGCATATCCCCTGGAGTTAATTTTATTTCAGAAATACCTAAAATTTTAATTCGGAAAACCATATTTTTAAAACAATCAACAACACTAAAAAAAAAAAATACCATAATACATTATTTAAAGTAGAATACTTTTCTAAGATATGAGCTCTAACAGAGATATTTACGTTCAATAGTTCTCGAAATACAGTATTTCAAAGTGAAATATTTATTTCCAAATAAAGAAAAATCAATATTTTGTGAATCTATTTTATAGCTGCTCCTATGAAGAAAAACATTATCAATTTAGTTAAATTTCATTCAATTAGCTTTAATTTGAGAGAAAATAGACATCTGGGATGGAGACATATCATACACTATAAGTGTCTGTTTCAAAGTAAGACTACCACGGAGGGTGGGAGTGGCATGTTTCACGCAGTTTTTTCCAATGTTCAGTCGTTTACATCAATACTTCTATCGTTGAATCTAGAGATCAACTATCGAGGGATTAGTTTGCTTAACACTGCATATAAATTTTTTTTCCATATTCATGCACAACAACTTCTTCCGTATGTTGAACCAAAACTGGGTGATTACCAAGGTGAGTTCCGGCCCAATAGGTCTACTATTGATCAAATCTTCGCCCTGAGGCAAATTTCTGAGAAGATGATGGATGCTATTCATTGATTTTTAGGCTGCCTGCGATACAATTGTAAGGAGTGAGCTCATAATGACCATGCATGAACTGCGGCTTCCTAGAAAACTCACCCGATTAGTAAAATGCACAATGGTGAGCACAATCTGCCGAGTAATATCCTGTGTGTTATCAGAACCTTTTGAAGTGGAGTGTGGCCTAAGGCAGGGTGACCCAATAGCTCTTCTCCTGTTTAATACCGCTCCACAAGCAATCATAAATAGAGCAGGAAAAAATCAGGAAGGAACAATATTTACAAAGATGACCCTAGTTTTAGCCTATACGACGTCGTCAGCATCGGTAGATCCCTACAGAGCATTAGGATTACTTTCAAAGCAATGGATACCGAAGCAAAAAAGATGGAGCTGCATAATGGGGAAAAACCAAGATTATGCTGTTGGGTAAGAAGCCTCTGGACCGGAGGCAGAGTCGCCTTGTAATGGGCCCCTATAATGTCGAAGTTGTAAGAAGCTTTTCTTATCTTTGCTCTACTATCAATGAGAGCCAGGATGAAGAAGAAAAAGTAAAAAGCAGAATTGCAGTTAATCAAAAGCAAACTTGTTAGCCGTACCACCAAGTTCACCCTGTACAAAAACTATTGACGATTGGCCTTAACACACACAGTGGAGATAATTGGACCCTGAGCAATAAAAGTATTAACCTGCTAGACAGGTTTGCAAAATTAATTCTGATAAGGATCTTGGGGCCCGTATGCGAGAATGATAATTGGCGAAGAAGGAAAAATGGTGAACTGTTTGGCTGGCTGTTGATCTGACTGGCTCTATAAGGAATGTAGCATCTCCTTTTACATTAGGATACAAAGACTAAAGTGACTAGGCCACGTAATGAGGATGAGCGAGGAAAGAGTGGCTCATAAACTATACATTTGCGTGCCGGATGGAGAGCAGGGACTTGGTAGGCCGAAGGGCAGATGGAGGAATGTTAGGGGCGGTATCTGCGACAACTGAGGATCCCAGTTACCCTTACAGAAGATAGAGCAACATGGTTGGGGGCTAATGAGCAGGCCGAGGGCAGTTTCATGCGCCTGTTGTGCCAGTACGTACTATATACTTACGTAACGTATTTTTATAAAGTACGAAATAATTCCTCAGATTTTGAAGAAGGGATTTCATTTCTTAAACTCCCTAACCACCTAAATTCGTTTGTTTCTAACCTGTTTCTTCCCCTTCATTGCTTAATAATTCTCCTAGGCGTCTGAAAAGAAGATGCCCTCGAGATCTCCTCTAGAAATATTATTAGATTTCTATCAATGCGTAGATTCTCCACGTTTTTGTATTATGTCACTATGTGTGCAAATTCACTTGTTGTATATATTTGTATACAGTTATAAATAGCAATAAATAAATTATTAAAAAAAATAAAATGTGCAAACATCCTCTAATAAAATATGTGGACAACTTTTCTGACAAAATGAAGAGGAAGTTTATAAAAAACAACTACCTTCTTGGTTTATTTTAAGGCGAAATGCAATTTTTAAATAACGAAAATTTTCTCACTAATATAATGTGAGAATTAAATAGTAATTCATAGGTACGTAAATAAGATACATAATATATCATTTATAGTTAATATAATTCTACGTTAATGCTCTAATGGATCCAGCAAAAATAGTGTTATGTAGCTTTTTCTAAAAATCAGTGACCAACAAAATTTAGTTCTTGAATTGTGAGTTTCAAAATTGATGCATTATGATTTTAGTTTTGTCCCTTGTAGAAGAGGGAAAAGTTTTGATGAGAAATAAAATTGTTGTACTCGTTTGGATTGAAATGTTCAGTAATAGAGAGGTTTAAATGCATTAAATGTGTACCTTGTTGGTCAGAGCCTTAATAAAATTTTCCTTTAAGAGAGATTTCCGTAATGGACGGGTGTCTGTTAATATAAATTTGACTGTATTATTTGTTAGACCGATGGCTTGAAATAATAATAATATTATATATTGTATATATAAATATATTGTATTAAACTCTGATTAAAATTAATTGTTCTATTAATTTTAATCAGAGTTTAATACAATATATTGTATATATAAATATATTGTATTAAACTCTGATTAAAATTAATTGTTCTATTAATTTTAATCAGAGTTTAATACAATATATTGTATATATAAATATATTGTATTAAACTCTGATTAAAATTAATTGTTCTATTAATAACAATAAAAATAATACAAATAGTCCCAACCTGCTTTATTAAAAGATAAAGTAGGTAGACAACATATTAGATGTGCAATAGTTCGGCCACTACAAGGACAATCTAATAAAGCGGCAGATTAAATATAACCTATTATTAACAGTATATAAAAAAATTATGATTTGCATAACTTAATTTTAGTATAACAGTCTCACATTGATTTATAAAACTTATCAAGTTATTATGCCCAAGTCAATGTAACACAGTCAAAATAACCTATAAAACACAACTAATACATGTGATATGTTTTAATAAAGAAGGTTGAGACAATTTGTTATTATTAATAAAACTATCATTCTCGAACAAGGTAATAAAAATATATATAAAGAAATATTGTTTTAATAGATAGATGGGTACCTCTAGGAGAAGTAGGGGTGGTTATCCCCCAGGTACAACCTATCCCCTCCTAGAACTTTGCTTAGCTACGTCAATGCCGTATTAGTATAGCTAGATAACTTCGTTTGATTCCTTATAGATATCCTGATCCTCTCTTAAGTTTCAAATAACTTAATATTTAGTAGGACGTGCAAGACGATACATTATAGAATGTCGACGACACTGCACTCCCGTTGCGTAACGCAAAAGAGGGCGACCTTGGATGATATCCAACGGTACTCGCCGACAAATCAGCGATCTGCGGGCCGTCTGCGAACATCAGTGGGAGTCATCTTAAGCGTTGACTGAGGACGTCATCAAGCATAGATCCGTAACATATCCACGGTGTAAACGATTGCTCAGAAAACTTGATTGATAAAAAGAGACTTACTTATATTGAATGCGCAAGGTTCCAAATAGCCAAATCCCCCCCCCCATTTTAGGAGTACAATAGAAAAATTAAAATTATACGTCAAAAAGTTATTAATTTTACTATAAAATTTAGATTCACTCTTTACGAATATATGTTATGAATTAGCATTTTCAATAAAAATTTAAATTATTTAATATCGGAAGATTGTTAAATTTGTGTATGCAATTAATAAAAGTAAGATGGTCCGGGTGAGGTAAAAAAATCAAATCAAATAGTAAATAAACTTTTTATTGTGAACCAACGTTTCGCCCCCCCCCCCCTTTTCGGAGCTTCATCAAGATTAAAAAAATACAAATAACTAAACTTTTGCAACATAGTAAGAGAATAAGATAACATGAAATAAAAGTGAACTAAGGAGTGGCTAAAAATGAAATAAACATATGTGTAAATTTATGTGACAATGAACAAAATTGACGTGTATATTATTACGTGATCAAGGGAACTAGACTTATAAATAACGAATTACATAAGATGTATACGCATCCAAAAGAAAAATATTAAAATTTTCCAAAATCACGGATCCAGTTGAAAATGTCCAAACTTTAATTCCAAGTTTCATTGCCTGAGAACCAATAAGTAGTACCAATAAAAAAAAATTGAAAAAAAAAAATGTTATTCTTTTGCTTATGTTTTTATTTATTCTACTCATCTATCTATTTGTCAATCTAACAGACATGCAGAAACCCAGACCATTTTGCGACACTATGTTTATTCTTATAGCCATTTTATTGAAAACTTTTGTCTATTTTTCTAATAGAATATTTTTCTAAATTCTACATAAATACCTACAGTTATTTATCTACACTTCATGCATTCCAGTAATCTGAGTAAGAATTTAATTATTTCTTTGTCGGCCGACATGACCTGTGTATTCCCAAGGCATTAGTCAGTCACAAAGCCTTGGCATATTGATCATGTGTTAATGTTGAAAATCAATGCTGAAGATGGGGTTGTCGGTGTCTACCGAGAAGCCAAGATGGGTCGGAAATACCAAAGTAATCATGACATGGCGAACAACCGAAACCTGAATAGTGAATGTTGTTTAAGTTAAAAGAATTTCCTGCCGAGTGAGTTATTGGAAATGATCACGTCTGAAATAATTTTTTTTTTTTAAATAGTAAGACTGCTAAACTATGTAATTTTCAACTTGAGCCCTACAAACAACTAATTCATATTCTTTATCACAAATTCGTTCTTACCTTTTTTTTATACTGAAAACATAATAAAATAATAATTCTGTTATATAATAATATATCGGGATCAAAACAGATTAACTATGTGTAAGATGTGGAAATAATCGGGTACTGCAATGTTGTGTTTTATTAAAGAAGCCCTTTAACTTATTCTTCGGATGTTGAACGACTAACATTAAAATTGATTGTGAATTTCTGAGCTAAGGATGACTTCTTAAAATAAATTATTTTACCAATAACTTGAATTTTAATTGGGTGCAACTTCTGCATTTAAAATACTCTAACAGAAATGAAAAACTATTTTTATTTATTTTTTTAGATTTATTTATAGATAGATATTACAATCTGCCGCACAGTTGTGGACAATAGGTAATAGTGATGAATGATCTCATACTACTAAAATTAAAAAATAGTAAAAAAAATATATATAAAAAAATAATAAATAAAATTTTAAAAAACTCTCTTAAAATATGTACAAACAAAAGAATAGGAAAAACTATAGTGAACAGTTTTAATCAGTTGTTTTGTCATCTTCGATCAGCATTTTCGCAGAATTACTTCCTTTTAGCTTTTGTAAAGTGCCCAGAGTTTAGCTTATATAGCAGTACTGGCAATGGCCAAAGTCACCATTCCAGTCCTGATCTTAAGCGGCCAGCGCACTCACTCATCCTCCACTGGCTTTATTACCTGGGCCAGGGTCTTCCGATATTCTGCTTTTTCCTTCGAAAGTGAACAGTTCGGAGTTGTCCAGGCTGAATGTAAATATTTTAAATAGGAATACAAGTGTTTTGAGAGGTTATTTTATTTAAAGTTTAATTTTGTTATTTTCAACTCATTTTTTTTTCTCTACAGTCTATACAGCTGACATCCCAACCAATCCTGACACCATCCTCACCATGTATGCCGATGACACATGTGCGCTAGCAGTTAATAATAACCCTTTGATTGGATCCCAAACTCTCCAATCCCATATCACAACCCTCGAAGAATGGTGCATTGGAGGATAAAATTAAATCCCATCCAATCACCTTTACTCTTCGTCGTAAACCTATATTATACTTTAATGATGCTGCTCATACCCCTGTAGAATAGATCCTCTAACTTGGACTATATCTGGACAAACGACTAACTTGGAATCCTCACACAAGAGACAGGAAAGAGGTACGTCTATCCGTCTATTACTGCACTAACTAGACAAACGGTCTGATCTACAAACTATAATAAGGCCTACCTGGACAAACGGAGTTGAACTTTGGGGCTCTACTAAACCTTTGAATTCCTCTCGAATCCAATCCTTACAATCTAAAATCCTCAATGCTCCTTACTTTGTCGCAAATAGAATCATGCATAAAGACCGTAATGCTCCATATGCAACCTACCGAGCTCGAACCAGATATTATAAACCCCCTAACTACCCAAAACCACTAGATTTTAATTATTCCTGACAATCCTCCGAGGCGCCTGAAAAGAAGATGGGCTCGAGACCTTCTAATGTAAAAACGTTATTGGAGTTGCTACCTATGGGTAGTTTCTTCAAACGCTTGTATTACTCCATGATATACCTACATCAGATTTACTGAATGTATTAGGTATTAGGTAATGTAGGTATCGATAAAAATATATAGAAAAAAAATTCAATTTTCTATTTATTATTTTTTCTACTTCTTATTATTTATATCTATTTAAATATAATGTGAATGTGCTTTCTGATCCCTGTTATCATTATTTGTACAGATAATGTCCTTGTTTTGCATTATATATAATGATATATAAATATAATAGGATTGCTTTTAAATAAACCCTATTTAATAGAAATATTGTTATTGTAATGGAATCTAAACTTTAGTTCAATGGGATTATAACAATAAGAAAAAGATATTTGAAGCCCTTGGACAGAACCGGTACGAGAGGGTATTAAAAATTAATTATGCAAATCCCATGTGGGCCCGGAGTGATCAATAAATCATCAAGCAAATAGTGGCCAAAAAGATCATTTCTTTTCTTATCTCGCGAATGTTTCCGAATTATAAATGCTATTTGGCAGCCCAAATTGGGATTTGTAACACTCCACAGTTGTCCGTTTTATTTATCCCCATGGTCGCACCCAAAACATAATTGCATATGACTTTGAGTGCTCGTCAAAACAATGTTGGGTTCCAAATCTTGTCAAACGAATCATTATATTAATATGAATAAGATTATTTTTCAATAGTTCACCTAGATTTTTTTCTACTATTTTATAATCAAATTTAAATGTTGTTATCTCAGAAATTGAATTTCCCTTGAAGGAAATTATGGATGGCAATAAACCAAGATAAATAGTAGTTATAAACCAAGACGTTTATGTTAACGTGAGTACAACATGCATTGGTTTGAGTCAGAATTTTAATTAAAAGCTGTCCACGACTCTTGAACACACATGGAATGAGCAATATTTAGTTCAGAATAACTCAGAAGAGAAGCAAAGGATAATTATAAGGCTTTCTTGGCAGCGGGTAAGTACTTTCTTTAGATCTAAGAGAAGTTTAAAGAAATTAGAAGGATATATAGAAAAAAACTACAGCTTCATATTAAAAAAAAAGTATTAAGAGGAAAGTGTTGAAGACCTGATAGCTGAGCACGTTACAATGAGGGTCCCAGAGGGCTTGGTTCACAAGTTTGTGGGCTAGATTCCCTCCTGGGTTAGTCAATATTTATTTCGCGGCGGCCCGAGAAATAAAGCTGGACATTCCTACTCGGGAACTGCAGAGGTCCTGCAAGTCAATGGAGGACTTGCAAATTAAGTAGAATAATACATAACATCATCATCATACTCCGATCTCTCTCTAGCAGAGGATTCCCTCTCAAGAGGTTGAACCAAGTGTCCCTCTTCTGTACCATTCACGCCTCCTGCTTAAGTCCAGCCCTCGCTTCCAGAATACTTCTCGTACGCCTTCCTCCCAGGTGATTCTTCATCTTCCCTTTGGTCTTCTTCCCTCCACTAATGTCCCATATGTCATCATGACCGTTCTTTCCATATTCATTCTAAGGGAGTACCCAAATCGACTTAGTTTATTTTCTTCTGTTATTCCTGGAAGTTAGACATTATTTTTTTGTTACGGATTCCTTTCCTTCAACCTTTATTTAGTCTTCGTTGTATGGATCCGCTTGTGTTAAAGGGTTAAGTATAAGAATCCCTCCACCCATCTCGCAGGTACTGGGATACCCCACTTAACTTAAAATATAAAATAATAACAAAACGTATAGTGGCTAGATGCGCTCCCATGCTGGGAGACAAAAGGGAATAAGTCAGAAATTAGAAAAAAAAATTAATAATCAACAATAATAAAATGAATACAAATAAATAATCTACAACTTTTAGAACTAAGTAATAAAATATATTAAAAATTATATGAAACTTAAGAAATTATGAGGTAAGTAGTAGAAGACGTTATTAGATTTAACCTAGTTTACCCCTAACTTAAAACTTTTACTATTGGCAAAGAAAATTCGTTCAGTTACAATCACTAGAACAGAGTTCAACGTGTACCTGAATAATTTAATTGAAAGTAATAATGCTGGTATTTAATAATTTTTTAGTAACAATTTGGTATTTAATAATTTGTTAGGAATAATTTGGTATTTAATAATTATGTAAATAATAATTTGGTATTTGATAATTTGTTAAGTGATAATTCAGTATTTAATAATTTGTTAAGACTTCACCCTATCTATCTACTGAACTGGGACATGGCCTCCCTTTCATAAAATATTGGTTTCCTTTCATACAAGGGACGTGACGGGTTGAGGCTTAGATTTCAGAGCGGCTAGTTCGGAACTTTGTGGATACGATTTCCACCTGGAGCAGTTAATATTTATTTTTTTTGGCTGTCCTAATAAATGAATCTTGATGATCCCAGCTTGGTTAGTAGGCGGCGGAAACTCGGTAGCAATTAAAGGTTGGCAAAAAGCACCACTAGTCCCCCCCCCCACCAGATACCAATACCAATACAATACCTTCAAAATGTAAAATAATGATTTTAAATAGGATTTCTTTTATAACGCCTCGGAGGATAATCAGGAATTGTTAAGGATGAGAGAGTAAGAACTAATGGGTTAGGATGGGTAAGGAATGAAAATTCGCATTGAATCAATTTATTTTAACAAATATCATTAATTAAAAATTAACTACTCCTACAAAGATAAGCGTCATAAACTACTTTATAGTACATTAAACTGTCTTTAATTTGAGTGTTAATAGATGTCTGTACGTCGAATTGATTTGAGATATAGAGTTCTCAAATTAAATTAATTAACTACTGATGTTTCAGGGCATTTTTTTACGAAATGTTCCTTTTTAAAAACGTTTATTTCTGGAACTATTAAATGTAAACAGCTTTATTAGGGCTCATATTTTAGAAAATTTACTCTTCATTAAATGATGTTGTATTAGCTTTTTGTGTAGTAGGTAGAGTTATTGATATGAAGGTCTGAATGCTAAATTAATTTTAATAACATTTTGTAATAACCATTATTTTTAATTTCACCTAACTTAACTCAGCAGACTCATCAATTTTGACTAGTAAGTATACATAATTTTCATTAAAGTAATCAAGAATTTGGGTGAAGTAACTTATGTACTATTGTACCGACCTTGATAAATATAATATTAAATACAAAAAAGTGTGATTAAGAGACAGGGTGTATGAACCTAAGCAACACCCAGTGGATATTGACAGCATAATTGCACAGCCCCAGAAACAACAGTAACTATTATGTCAATCATAAACACCCCGATGTTGTTCAGGTAGTGATTACGCTTAATTGTAGTTGCCGCCAAATCTGCGTTAGAGTTCCCGCCGAGCTATCAACTCAACAGGTTGTTCTGTTCAGAACTTCATATATTCTTCTTAATTTCTTTAAAATATATAAAAGAAAAGGCAAACAAAAAAAAGAAAAAATAGAGAGAAATGCGTTATTTAGCCATGCTGCCCAAATACATTGGGTTACTACATTACACAGCATACTAATCCATGATCGGACTTATATAAATTACATGTATATAATAAAAAAGAAAGAAAACAATTTTTTTCCCCACAGGTTCCTTTTATAATCAATACTAGCCTACACACTAAATAAAAATATTTTAATTTATTTTTTCTGTTTTGTTATTTCACAATTTTATTTCATTTAATCGACAAATTCACTCTCTCAGATTCTCTGCAATGATCCGCTATCCATGTTCGGTCCGTTAAACAAATTCATCATTAGACAGAAATGCGAACCAAAGAAATAATAGTCACAGCAGTAGATCAGTTTACAGAAAAACAATTAAATAAATATATTTAAAAAATAAAACTAATATACAGATTTTTTAAAAAAAAGTAATAATAATAATAAGAAAAAGTTGGTTAAAAGAACTACTTGAATGAATAAAAAAGTTTTAAAAAAATTTATGAATAAATAAGCTAAGGGAATAAATAAGTCAAAACATAATATATCCAATAATAGATAATAAATAATACATCCAGATTGCAAAGTAGAATAATTTAGAAGAAAATCCTTTATATTAGTACTTTTTCAGTTGTTTCCCTATGTTGCCATATTCTGTTAAGTGATACATCTTCATTTTTCCTTCGATCATATCTTGCTAAGGACTTCTTCAGAGATTCTTAATTAGTAAATTTCTATTTCTGAAGAAGTTACCTCGAAAGTATGGACTAAAAAGAATCCATATATTTTTAGAAAGTAAATCATTTATCATAAATATCACAATTATGATATTTTATTATATTATTTATTTTTTAATTGTTTTAGGTCAACGCATCCCGAATCAGCCCCATGGACGCTGAATACAGTACCATGAGAGGTAAGCCCTATTAAAAAAATTAAATCAATAAAATAGTTAAACAGAAAATATATTATAATCTTCCATTTGTTGACAGTAACGCTAATTTGCTATGTATAAAGAAAAAGTAAAAAAATAAATAAATTGGTTTGTACCTAATTTTATTTTATAATCTTTTACTAGTTCTAACAGAAAAATATTTAGTTAAAAAATTTACTAGGTAGTAACTAATGGAAAAATCTAAACAAGGATAAATATATCAGAATCTATGAAAGGAGGACTAGATAATAAAACAAAGTACAAACGGTTTATTCTTATTTTAATGCTTAAAGTAAGTGATTTTAATCAAACTGTGTGAAATTAAAATGAATTTGAACCCCTAGGACCAATGAAGGGCCACGGGTTCAGTACTTTGTAAGGAAACACTGTTTTTACAACGGTTACACAAGGAGGTGATTTTTTAAAGATTATCCCTTTGGATTTTAAATATACTATATATAATATATACATGTATACATTATAAAATCCAATCATAGGTAACCATTTTTTTTATGAACAAACAGACAATTTGTTTATGTATTTATTTTTTATCTAAAAAATGTATTCAAGATTGCATTTTTAGTTGGTTATATTTTAAGGGGAGAGCTGTAGCAGCGTGATAACGCGCCAGTCAACCACGCCACAGGTTGTCAGATCGAATCCCGGTCCCACCCGGGCTTTTTTCAAGCACAAGATAATGCAAAATTCATTCCTGGGCATTTATGAGGCCCGTTAGCCAATGGGTGGCACTCCCTAAAAATTTGGCGTAAGAGTGACTAAACTACCCTACGAAAAAAACACGTCAAGAAACGCGTGATGCATCAGGGAATACATCGCGCGTGGACTTAGGCCTCCAGGAAATGTTGCCCATATAATAATAATGAAGGCCTAACGAACCCGAAGGTTTGATGCCGATACCACCAAACGCTCTTTGCATACATCCTTCCAGTGATGTCCCTTCAAACTCTATTCCACTAAATCAGTTTTAACGCAATCCTCCCATCTACGTTTCGGTTTACTCCTCGGACGTTTACCCGTTGGTTCAGTGTTTATTAACAGTTTAGGGATCCGCTAAAGTCCTACAGTTGTAGGTTTTACACGCCCATCTTATATGCCGCAATGCTATAACTTGAATTATATTTACCGGGTATAAGTACCTTAATTCGGCGTTCTATAATCTTCTAAATTATCCCGTTAATTCATCCATTTTCGGTTTATTATTATATACTAAAATATTTTAAATAGTATCATATTTGTAAATTTAATTTATTTATTTTTTGTAGTTAGTTCATTAACAATTTAAACTCCTTGATTGCTGTGGATAAAGTTGTTAAGAAGCAAATGAAGTCCAAAACGTAAAAAAAAAATTCTTGAAATTAAAACAGTTAAAAATAAATTATTAAATAGAAAATAAAATAGAAATCCGTAGATGTAATATATCTTATTTTTCCACCTAAAGAATTTGTTTTCATACAAAATATTAGGAGTCTCCAATCACCTAGTTTCATTGGCACAGATGACCATCTCTACCGACCTCGCAGCGACTGACAACCATCCATCAACCAGATTCGGCAACCTACACAGGATATTGTCCCGAACAAAGGACGAAGGGTGTGACCACATCAGGAACCGGAGACCACATCCTTGACTTTTGGTAGGAGTGATTATTAAATAACGGAGATATCCAACGTGTGGTGCGGGAGGGTTTGGTGGAAAATAAAACGAGAGGCAAATTCCTTAACTTTATGGAGCTCCACCCATCAGCGTAACAAGGCTGAGGAATTCAGTGATATAACTGAAAATGAAACAGATAAAAATGTTACACGCGTAACATATAAGAAAACCTGTTTTAATACATGATTTATCTATGATTGCATACAATTAAATGCCAAGTATTATCTATGGGTAATCTAACCAGAGTAGGACGGTTGAGTTTTAATTCCATGGGTAGACCACGAAATAAAGCTAAGCCACCAAGGCCGGAACCGAACCGGCACCTTTGCAGAAATGAGGTTGCTAAGGTGACACATTAACTAAGCTACAACGGCCACTAAAAACTGAAATTGTCAAAAAATAAATTAAATGCCATTTTTGTTGGTAAATGTCTAGTCAACTGACGGAATCTCTATTCTCGTTGATGGTGAAAAAAAATATTTGTATTGAAAACAAATTTTTTTTCTAAACCATATAAATTCAATAGGCTTTTAATTGAAAAATTAATTTATTTCAGAATTCATGTTATTCGTATTATATTTTTTTTAGATTTATACACAAGGGTCCCTCCTTCCCTGCCGCCCCTGGGGACTTGTCTATTCTATCAAATTAATATTTAAAAGATGTACTGAGACATGCACAATAAATAAATATTATTAAAATGATCCTAATTCATTAATTATTAACGTTGAATGTGAAGCGCGCTTATAATTTATAGAGACCAGGCTAACCCTAGAAGGGCTCCTGAACCCACAGAGTTGTCTCAAGGCTACAGTAACAGCATAAATAATTACCTACCACAGCAGGATTAGAATCGGAGAGATTAAAACACAGCAATATATAAATAATACAAAACCAAATTTGTAAAATAAAACATGAGTTATGAATCGGATTACTTTAATGATAAAATAATATTGGTTTTATTAATTTTAAGGGCGAAATAACAGGAAATAATCATTGATTACAAAATTGCATGGATAATGCAAAATTCGTAACTATTGCCGTGAGTCAACCCAGTGTGAGTAAGACCCCTCCCGGGCTCACAAAGGCTCATTGAGTGGGTACCCTTAATTGGGGAAGGACATGGTCCTAATTCATTAAATATCAAAGTTGAATGTGGAGTGCGGTTATAGTTGTTTGATAGCGCGTGTCCATGTACGCATTACCCATGAGCTTAATTAGGCAGGAAACAATTGTTTCGTTAAATATACAAGTTGGGTGTATATAATCTGAGATGTATATTAGATAAATACGAATCGTTTATGCTATTTATAACCATAAATTCGATTCGAGGTATGACGACTGAAGTCTAGTAGTCTCCAGTAGCTAACATTTCACACCTTGTCAGAGGAGTTATTTTTTTCATTGCACCTCTGTTATTATGACTGAAATAATGCTTAATAAATCCCGTGGGTTGTTCTCTACAAGGGGTACAACCTTTTGTTGTGAATAAATTACCTTCTATTTTATACAACACGACGGTAATATTATGCACTCGGAGCGCATTAAAGACATGATTTACTGTCGTAAAGCTTAAATACTAAAATACAAAGTGTAATGGACTTACTATAGCGTGCATATATTCCACCTGTCCATCCCACGACATAACTGCAATATTAAATAATGTTTTAATGTACTTGTTAAAGTGCTCTGGTGAATTCTATTTTTTTATTTATTTATATTAGAAAGGCTCTACTTCAATGGTTTTGCATATGCCAAGAGTGTTCCTCACGGCAATACATACAATCAAAGAATCTTTAGCACAATGAAAAAAATGATTAAATGACAATTATAAAAATATAAAATGTCATCCCTAATCAAAATGAATAACATACCTTTAAATTAACTAAAAATTAAAAAAAGATTCCTAAAAGTAAGGAACTGGCATTTAGAGAAAATATTTTTACGTCGAAATCGTTTAAAATTTGCATTTAGTCAAGTGCGAGATCGTATGTTTTGTGTTGGCAGTGTTAAATGCAATTAATTTTTCATTATTTCCTGTATCTAATACTACTTATTATCATTCAACTTTATATAGATTTTTTTTTCGGTTTGCTCTACAGATTTTGCAAATCTTTGACCCAAACTAGCCATCTCCATACCTGCCTACCTATCTGGAATTTGATCTCCTATGTGGTCTCTTGCCAATTATACTGTTGTGTAGAGGCGTCCTAATGAATTGCTTCGTGCCACATGTCCCACCCATCTTAACCTCCTTGCCTTCATATCGTGATATATTGATTGACCAGTCGGTGGAAGTAGTTCATAGTTAGTAATTCTTCTAGATCTCTCCTGTAAATTCTATGGTGGACGTTCCATTGAAATCTCTTGATTCTGCTTTATAGGGTACCTGTTAGAGCCCAGGGACCCGCAAAAATTAACCTGAAGTCCACATTCTAGGATCGAAACACAAGAACTTCACCAACGGTTTGACCAGTTATATAGATGCTACAGTATTTAAACTAAACTAATTAAAATATTATTACAGATGTCCAATGTCCTTAAAGCAGATACAGGCCCTGGAATGAATAAATGTTAATGTACTAGTTCATTGTGATTTATGAGGAGATAAAAAAAAATTCTTCAAAACGAAGTCTCTCTTAAACAAACATTCCGCCATAATCGCTGCTCGTGTTGGTATTTCTAGAACGAAGCGAATCGTAATGCAACAACTTGATCCGATTTACGATCGCCTAAGACTGCCCAAGGACGAGATATGCCTTCTCCCGTATCATTGAACCTTAGTGGTTCATTCTTTTCTCTTTATTTAAAATATACTCGCCATTTATTTATGTCCTTTTAGTAACAGTACATTGCTCGGGTTTAATTCAGCAATATTTTGATCAGTTATTTAATTATCTGAACAGTTAAACAGAACATATATATATTAATAACTTTTTTCACGACTTGTAGGAATAAATTTTTTTTCTGTGGGTCTTGAGGACCAGTCAATATTACAACTTTGTAATATTGCATTTTTTGGTGACATTTGGTAACTTTATTATTTGCATGATTTGTACTTGAAATTTTTTTTTTATCTAGTGATAATTTTTTTTTGTATTTTAATACTAAAATTTACGGCTGTATTGAATATACGTCTAATAAATGTGATGTAGTGTCTATTACAATGGTTATGAAGATTTTTCCCATTGGCATAGAACCAATAACATTTCTAGGGTAGAAGATTTCAAGGCCATCTTCTTATCAGAAGCCTAAGAGGATTATCAGGAATTGGGGAGGAAGCAAGGTCAGAAACATTTGGAATTTGGTGCTTAGGGAGTTAATTATGAGAGGCGTTACAACATAGAGGTTATTAAGGATAATTTTATTTCTGAAAAAGTAAGAAGTATGAAGGATTTGACGAAGTAGCTTAAGAATAGGAAACGAGAAGCATCTGATAGTAAAGCTCTTAAGATCACGCACGTGAGTCCAAAAACGTTTATGGTCATGGTCATGTCAATAATTCTTTTGTAATTAACTGAAAGTTTCCAATTCATAATTCAATTTATTTAAACTCAGATGCATTTAATGCACAAAATTTCAATTTTTTCATGTAGAATTCATTTTTGGTAATGTTCAGATTTTTGTTTGTTTTGGTTTTTAAATAAAGTTTGTAACAGCATTTATTAGAATAGGATGTATTATTATTTATTATTTGACACATTTTAAATTTAGTTTGAAGATAGAAGACAACCTTGTTGTTTGTTTGTTAGTTTTGAAAGGGCGTTTAACAGCCTGGTCATCAACGCCCGTTGGTTGTTGGCTTTGGTAAGGCCTAGT
>NW_027107159.1:2332234-2350408 GCF_000696795.3 Halyomorpha halys
TATCTGACTTCGAGCCATCTGTATATATAGCGGTATGTTCTGGTAGAGTTTGTAGCAGTTCTCGGAACTTTTCTTGATATTTTGACATTGTTGTATTTTGTTTGCGGTATTTAGATTGTTGGAGATTTACATTTGGACGTTGGTAGGTCCAGGGGGGCGTGTTATGTTGTGGTATGTTTACAAGACAACCTTTAGACTCCATAGATGATGGATTTTCTTGATTATTATTCTTCACAATAATAAATTTTTTTAAAGATTTATATCTCTATTTTTATTATTATTATATCCATTTTTATTTCCCGTAAATTGTTATATAACAATTTACGGGAAATAAAAATGCCCGTGAAACTTCTACTATTATCTTCTTATATTAGTTTCGAACTCACCGTCCATTATCAAACCCATATCTAAAATCAACCTACAATTATCAACAATTTTAACATTATTCCATACAAATCACTTTTATTATATAACAATCTTTTTTTTTTAATTTAAAACAAGTTACTACAATTGAAATCGCCATGTATATTATATATTTACTATCTATCTTATTAGTCACAATATTATTATATATGAATTTTTCCATCTAACATTTTTCTCATAATTATTGTTAATGATTGAGAGATAGCCAAAAAAATAAACACCCAAAATACTTATCATCAAACTATACAGTGTTTTTTTATCTTTATTATATTACCATATAATCGTCATCTATATTAAAATATTAATGTAAACAATTAATGATGATTAGGATTTTAATTCTGTTTGATTTAATCCACTCAACGATCATTATTTCCTTATAAATAAAAATACATACGACATACATTGGCTGGTTTTTTTTGTTTCGATTTGATCGTTTAATAAAGTTTGTAATAGCATTTATTAAAATAGGACATATTATTTGATACATTTTAAATTTAGTCCAAAGTTAGAACACTATCTTCAGACTCAATGATGCTCTAGATATTTTTCTTAATTTTATTGTTATTGTTGTGTTTATTTCAATAATTTATATCACTTCATTAATTATAAAATGTTTTTATCTACAAACCATTACCTTTAATATTTTCCTTATAATTAGCAATACTAATGAGTCTCTTTTTTAGATATGTATTTTTTTCAAATAAAACATTTCGCCATTAGGACACCTAAGTGATCACAGGCATGATTTGCCCCCGCTTGGCCCCTTTTAAGATCCATTCAGCTGGACACACGATTCACACTAACGGCAATTAAGAGTTATCTTGTCACGATCAAGGATATCACGTTTGCGATTGCTTTTCTTCTTTCCTGTCACATTGACATTGCATTAATAATTATTTCTTTTATTTTTAGCCAATTGAAATTATAAACTGGACATTAAATCCTTTAAAGCGTTGGAGGGCACACACATTGTTATGTGACCGACCACACCCGGATTCCGAAATATTTTACTTTGCTTTGTTTTTTCAAACAAATGTCTTTTTGTTGCAAATAACTGTTCAGATCGAAAATTCTGAACTTTTCTTCATCAAATATTTTCTTTCGTCAGGTTGAATATTCTATATATAACTTCAGAATGAAACTTTGTACCTCTACAACCCATGAATAAGGCAAGAATTCAGTATTTAGTAAGAATGTACTGTTTCGTGAACAACGGCAGTACAAGGAGGTGATTAGTTCATCATCATGCTTAACTGCCGGATGTCGCTCCAATGAAGGAAAAATTAACACAGTTTATGAAGTTAGGTTGACCTGAAGCGCTCCCAGATCCACAGGGGACAGTAACAGAATAAATAATTATCTGTTAAACCCTAGCCCTAGGTGTTGGTACCATAGAGCCTTACCCACTACACAACCCTGCTCTCTTTATAACTTCAAGAACGATCAATTCCGAAAACCAATATTTGAGATATATAGAACTCATGATTCTGTTAGCTTATATGTTGATTGGAAAAAAAGTGTCAAAATAAAGAGCAGTATCCTATTTGTAACAATTAAAGGCATAACAACAGATTAAAGGTTCTATACTATGAATCATCACCATGGCATCAAATACCCCAGCTATTGTAAACGTAAAAAGGGTACATATATTTTAGAAAATTTACTCAACTCTAAACGATGTTCTATTAGGTTTTCTAGTGTTGTAAACTTCAAACATTTAGAGTTCCAAATGAAAATTTTTTTTTTTAACATTTTGTATTCCCCCTATCTATACTTGGTAGATTCATCAATTTAGACTAGTAATTATACGTTGTTTTCATTAAAGTAATAAAAAATTGAGGTGAAATAACTGACTTTGTTTTCTACTAGACTCTTGTACAATAATAGTTGATAATATCTTTCGCGTAACTAAAGCCATTATCATTTTAAAAACAATTGTGCAGTAAAATATTGTTGATATTGATTGTTTTAAACGTTTTCAGTTTTTCAGTAATGGTGACAGTAAATACAAAGGTACTTTTTCCGAATGACTGTCCCCAAATATCGGTTAGAAGCACTGCCATCATATAGACAGGACACTGCCGCACTACATTACTGCCTTTACAGTATTACTACAACAGTAAACTCTTACCCTTGTGGTAAAGCACCTTTATAAATTTTATAACGCAAACATATCTATTTGTCCATTTCATTTAATCTGGCGGCAAAAAGTAATTATTAATCAAGAGGATAGTTTATAAATGTAAGTAACCAAAGTGGTAAAAAATAAATTATAATTAAGTGGTAACAAATAAAATGCAATACTTCAAGAACTGTTGAGGGAAAGTTTCACTAAATCACGGTAGGCATATGAACTTTTACTTACTACCCTACGTACGTCCCTAAATATTGGATAAGTTGGTGGGCTCGTGTTGAATTGATCGCTGTTTTAGTGGTTTTCGAAAAAAATAAATAACAGATAAGTCGAAAATTATGAGCAAAATATTTTTATTTTTCTGTTGTTATAAACATTGATATTGTAGAGTTTGTCGAGGTTGGAACAAGAACATAAATTTTGTTCAGACAAAGCGTAAAACATTTTAACAAAAGATAACGAAGTAGTAATGCAATCGGGTGGTCTGGGCTATTTCTGTTCGAATCCTATTTCTCTGTTTTTCCTGTTCTCTGTCCTTCTGTTCATAAAACACGAATTCGAAATTTTTCAGGATCACAAAAAAAGAAAGTCGACCTTTTACCACTGTGGGTAAATAACCTCAGAGAATTGAATTTGAAATAAAGCTATAGGGTGTATACTAATCGGAAGATCGTTACTTAGAGTTGTAATTTGTAATTTATGTTGAACAGAAGTGGGACTTAAGATAAAACCTTGAGTTTTGAGCGTGTTATGACCACCATGTCATTAGCGTCAGCCAAAGGCTCTCTAAGCATCTCTTAAAAATTATTTTATTTCACTTCTCTTTCAGGACTCAATTTTATTTATTCTTTTAGGAAATTTAATTTGAGATGTTTTAAAAATGATTTGCCATGATTCGTCAAAACGCTGTACTTCAAAGGTCACAGATAAAATATTTAATACTAGCTGATATGTACATATTTATTATTTTTAATTAATTCTTCTAATATAATATTTGTTTGTTAATTGAATTTGTATGAAAATAAAAATTCTTCAAAATCTAGCAGTGTGAATAGTCGACAGGCAAATAGGAAATATTAAGGGAACACGTTTTGTTCGTCATAAATAAATAAAATTATAAATTAGATAATTTTAAATCATATTAAATGAATGAAGTGCCTACATTTAAACCAAGAACACCCTTTTATGAAATTTTAACACGACTCATTTCATATTCACTGGTACTGATACTGATATTGGGTGAGGGGAACATAGCGGTCTTTTTTGCCAACCCCTGACAGCTACTTGAGTTCCCGCCGCGTACTAACTAAGGTGGGAGATTCATTCTTCCGGACCGCAGAAAAATGAATGTTAAACTGCCACAGGTGGGAATAGAACCCACAACGTTCCGAACCGAGCCTGCGTCCTGCGCTTTAACCCGCACGGCCGTCACGTCCCTCATTTCATATGCAAATATATATATAAATAGTTTTGGACACAAGTCGCTTCGAACACTATATTTTATTTTTGGTTAGTTAAAAAAAAAAATAGCACAGCAATTTGATACTAAACTAAACTATCCAAGCGTATCGAATAATTTTTCACTGGCGTTGAAAGGCGAGAGCGACATTTTTGTTACCTTTTTTTTTATTTTCATAAGAAAGGCGTAACGGAATCCGACCAAAATTTGAATTGATCTATGCACATCCACTCAAGGTCGCTTTTCGGACAACAGCTATTCAAGGAAATTCTATATTCGTGGGCGGGAGTTTATTCAAATATTACAAGAATTAATTCCTTTTTTTTTAATAGTGAATTTTCCAAATCCGGATGATTAGAAAGGGATTGAAAAATATTTATATACTAAAAATACAACAATTATTAAATTTTTATCTATACAACCCATGAAGTACTGCGTGATTTGGTCAGAATCACGCTTCACCGCCTAATTTTCCCCCAATTAAACGTACCCACTTTATGAGGCTGGATGGACCTAGGAGAGCTTCCGAACCCACAGGTTTGACTCACGACTACATTAACCTAATAAATAATTATCTGTTACAGCCGGAATCAAACACGGGTCCTTGATGTTAGTAGAATAGTGCCTTACCATTAAGCCATCATGCTTCCATTTATTTTTTATTAATTATTCATCCATAATGTATTCCTCACTTTAACGCTTTAGACCCTTCGTCCGTTTTTAGGTAGTTGCCTAAAAATAACAACAAAGTGCAATTTATTGTTGTATATCATTTTGTCTATTTAAAGGTTATTAACTTGCTTGGAAAATGGCCAAAATTCATTTTCTAAACCATAGAGGTTTTTATGATATATTATTTTGCATACCTTTAAATCTTGTGTTTTTTCCTTTCCTGATTTGTTTTTAACATCAATATTATTAAACTATTGTATGTTGAGGGAAGGATAAACCACAAAATCTAACTACAGTGATAAAAGGTATGCAACACAATCAATAAAAGAAAACTTAATTGTAAACAAAACTAATTTTTGTTGTTGTTTTTCAAGAAGATTAATAAACTTTAAATATAAACAATTATATACCATAATAAATAGCACTTTGTAACCATTTTTAGAGTACACACATGAAGATGGACAGACTGTCAGAAACGCCGAGGTGAGGAATATATTATTGATGTGAAATTAATAAACAATAAATGGCTTAAGAATGAGGACTGCTAACTAACATATAAACTAAAAAAAAAATAGACTAATAATACCAACATATTTATTTATAATAATATATTACGATCATATATTTTTCTTAGCTAGGCACGCTAGGAACTGATGAATGAATAGATTTGTTGGAGGTACATGTATATTTTTTCATAGCCCTTTCGCTATGTTTTATCCTGAACATTCAGAACTTTCTTCGCTTAAAACGTAATTCGTGGTGTAATCTTTTATTAATTATATGTTATATTCTTTAGTAACTAAGATAAAACTTCAAAATATTGTTTGGATATTATTGAACTAAAAACAAGCAGGCCAGAAATAAAACAAATCACTTCATTATTCTAATAAAACATTAACAATTATAAATAGTAAAATGAATCTATCAAAAGTAGAAGTATAAATAAAAATCTGAAAACATAATATTATTGCCATCGAAAACTACTTAGTAAATTATAAATAAATATTTAAAAATAGGTAATTATAAGTAAATAAGTTATTTTCGCTTTGTTCGACAATTGAGGTTAGATAGGCATCTAAGTTTCACTGAGAGAAATGTTTTAAATTTTAGGTATAAAAATAAGTAAGAAGAAATTCCAAAAAAATAAATAGGAAGATTATAAAGAAGCGAAAGGCACATCCCATTCCATTATCTCCCAGCTGTCAGGGCTGATTGATGGTCGAGAACACGGGGTAATTTCAATTGTTCTTAGACAACCAGTAATCATTCAATTTGCCCCGCCTCTGCTTCGTAATTGTCAACTTATCGAGGTAAATAGGCCCCACGGTTTTTGCTTTATTAATAACTTTACAAAAAAAAAAAAAAATAATGTCTGAATAATTCACAAATAAAAAATAATTCACACGAATTAAGTATAATGAATAATCAAGGACAACGTGATTTATTTTTCGAAACGTTTTTTAACGGTTAAGCATTTACCACATTTTTTTTTCTCTTTATCAATTTTTGATTTATTTATTTGTTTTTAATATTTTTTTCTATAATAAATCGTATTTCAGGGTTTCACGAAGTGCAAATAACAAATATCGAATTTTCTCCAGGCAAGAATAGTTTAAAAAGAAAATAAGACCGCGTAAATATGATTCCGATTTTCTACATTCAGACTGCAGTCTGTATTTCTACATTTTTCCCCTTTATTTACTATTCGAATTCTTTCACAGTTAATATTTTTATATTAGCAGTGAAAAATGGTTAATTATTTAAAAAATACTAAATTTAAGGTAATTTAGAGGAAGATTTAATGAAAATAATAAACTACATAAGAAATAGATTTGAAAAATATTGTTACTTTGTTTTGAATATCGAATTAAATGAATTTCATTTATCCCATTTTGCAAGGGAAATTGAGGAAAAAGTCAATAATTAGAAAAAATTTCATTGAAAATTTAATTATTTATTATTAAAAATTTATATAAACTAAAAAACTAAGTTTATCTGATTTTCAAGGCATATTTTTAATGACATTTCGATTTTAGTGGTTTTCAAATATCGAATACTACACAAAGCGGCACTTTTGATTTATTCCTTTCATTTATAGATTTTTAACTTGAGAATAATACAAACAATGATGAATTGCCACAAAATATTTTACCACATCACTGGTTTGCTTGAATGGATACACATCTGACAAAATATTTTTGGAACACGTCAATGTCAAAATAAAACCAAGATTCTTTTTGTCAGAGCTGCTATCATTTAACAAAAGTAGCAATATCTAAAAAAGTTTTATTAGAAATAGTGCGAAAAGTATTTAAAAAAACAAAAATGTAAAAAAAAAAATCGATAATTTAAAAAATATAGATAGATCGCTTTTGAATCCGGAATTAATATAGCTGATGTATAACCGTATTTTTTTTTATAATACAATATATGATAAGATTTATAAATATTTAACTCCTAATGAAGAATTGTAGAAATTAGTAATGTTTTAAATTATGTTAAAGTTGATTATAGAACTTAAAACTTGTTCCGGAGAGTAATAACAATGAGCCGTTTTTAAAATTTTTCTGACAATCCCCTTATTGAAAAGGAACCTCTAATTATATAAAACTAGAAAAGGAGTAGTTATAAGAAACACTAGAAGTTTTGAGAAAACGAATTGTAATGTAAGAATAAAAAAGTATATAAAGAAACCTGTATCACTAAAACCTATGAAGAGTCTAAATAGGTTATGTAGGAATTAATTGTCAAACCAGGATTTGATACACCAACATTCAAAACGCAACCACCAGATAACTAATGTAATTCTAAACTAATGAAAGACCAGCCGCTTCATGCAGTTAGACTCGGCTGATATTGTGGTAGAAACATAGGCCTAGAACAGAAACAATATCAAAGTTCTACCCATTATGTCAACTTAAAAAAAGTTATTTCAATTTGTAGCTTCTAAACTTCAGAAATTATGACCAACAGTTATTTTTTAAGTCTTCAGACACGTGAGAACATATTATTATGAAAAAAATCCTATGGAGGAAACCTCAGGAATAATTCCGTACCTGCTGTGAAGAAGTTGAACTAGACTTATCCATTTGTTCACAGCAGTTGCGGGATTGACAATAACTTTAAATTATAAAATCCACTACAATAAAAACTTAATAAATCAATTTTTAAAAATTGGTATGTTAAGGATACTGAACCTTCAAAATCATATCTGTTAGGCTTCAAAGAGAGGAAGGAGAAATATCTGCTTCAACCCAAAAATAATCAAAAGAGGATATCGGGATTCATTGCAAAACTTGCAATATCCATCTCCAACATTTTTTCAACACTGTCTATATTTTAGAGAATACGGGAAAGGAATGTCCACTCTTGACTACTACCACAAGGTCATGGACGAACCACTCACCGCTGGAACCAGTGAAGAAGAATACGAAGAACTGCGCCTTTAACGACAGTCATTTGACAAGTTCAAATTATTATGACTATACAAGAGTTTAGAAACATGAAAGTCACAATACCAGTCTTAGAAACGATTCATAGCCTGTGTTTACAGCGATTTACCGGTTAAACGAATTACTTAGGCGTTTTCATTAAATGAGAAATTGCGTTCCAAAACCACCCAAGTCTATTTTTCAGTTTTATTTCAAGTATTAATTTCTTTTTAATAGCTTTTGTTTTAGATGGTCACGATATAATACGACTTATTCCAAAAGTTATTCATCTAAAATACGTATAATTTGATTTTGTAATCAAAAACCTTCTAAAACGACCAAACATTAGTTAAAAATATGTATAAACTTATCCTCTTTCGGTAGACCGGTATCTTGGGGACAGCTCTTTTCATTAAGAAACGGTCAAAATCCAGTGCTGCCAATGATGGCATATTATGCCAAGATGTGAAATTTAGACTTGATGTTTCAAAGTCATGAACGATTAATACTGGCTAAAGGCTACGACAACGCGAAAATCGGCCGAAAAATTAGAGGGGGACGGTAATACACCTGCTAGGATAAGGATTAATAAGCATTAATAAGTTTTGTTCCTGAGGATGGCTTACTTATTAGCCTAAAAGAAGAACATTTGATTAATTAATACAAATATTGTTATCGACATCTACGTAGTAAAATGGTATCTACTACAATTTGTATGATAGGTGGTGTTTCATTAAAGGTTGACATTCACTAGGGATGGCTGACTAGACCTTTTTTTTTCTATTATTTCCTTCCATTTCTGACAAATGGGGGTATTATCTGCAAGTAACCAACCTATTCTGAGCAAAGTAGAGTTCGCGAAATAAAAGTGAACCTCCCTCCCCAGGCTGGATTCAAACCGGAGCCGCTACAGTTACGAGGTTGCTCGCCTATTTTGACTTCGAAGGCTTTAGATACTTCTTCTTGTATTATAACTTACTATAATATAAATTAAATATATTTGGTAAAATAGTATTTTTGTTCCGAATTAGTATTTTCGAATCAGAAAAGTCGTTATAATATTCTTTAACAAAATTGGAAGCGGTAAACTTTTTAACTTGTGAAACCCAAAAGTCAAGAATTAGTTCCCTAGAATACAAAGCGCTACCAGTCTCTGCACATAGAAATTAATAATGTTCTGCAAACCGTATATACTACATTTACGGTTCAGTTAATAAACAGAAATTACGAAGAAAAAAAAGGTTTATCATGACAATTAGTTCACTAATTAATCTCACATTGAATTAGAAAATATTGAACATTATTGAAGTTTAGGAAAAAATCCCCGAAAATTAACGTCAAGCATTCAATCCTTTCCAATCCTTAAATCATAATAGCAATTAAAACATCCTTCAACGTAAGACGTGCTACCGACGCTACCAAATTCCTCATTGATTATGATTCTGAATCATTATAGAAGAGATAAAACAAAAGAAAAGAAACCAAAAAGGCCTAATGTTAAGAACATTAAGAACAAGTCCTTCGTATCAAGGCTGTCGACTTCCTTACAGTCAGCAGCCTGTGACCATTTGCTATGTCATACCTTCTGTCCTTTATTTCTCCCTCTTCCTTTGTTGATCTGCCATTTGCATGTTGTTGAGTAGCTATTCAAACACACTTGAACCCGAGGATCAATGCCCTCATGGGTACCTCAGATGGTAGTTTGCATGATGACTTGAATACTTTTAACGGATGAAAAAAATCCGATAAGTTTTAATAACTATGATTTTATAATTGTATAATAATAATCAACTCTCATTTTTGTTTCTATATTGATACATAGATTAAGAGCATGTTCCGTGCATAACATAATTCATCAGTTTTAGTTGTTTCCCCAATTTCATTAAGAATTAATTAATTTATTATCCGCATGAACTAAACAATAACAACCAATTTCTAAACTTGGTTTCTCTTTCTATAATTTTTGTTTTGTACTATTTCTTTTTCTGACGTTTTCCCAAACGATGGACCTAAATTAGTTCCCTTTCACTCTTACATCGCTTTCTATCAACATCAATAATAGACTGTTCAGTCTTTTTTGAAGCAATTACACCTCTCAGTACACTCTTGATTCGTTTTATTCTATGAATGACGGGAGTAAGGGTGGCCAGTTAGTACAAGAGTCGAAGAGGAGAAAAATACCAGTTATTTCACCCTCATTTTTTATTACTTTAATAAGAACTATGAATAATTACTATTAAAACTTGACGATTTTTCTGAGTATAGTTAGGGGGGAGATAAAAGATGGCGGCTGTCTTAAAATGTTAAAAAAAAAATAATGTTTCATTCGTTAAATCTAACTAAAACACTAAAAAATATAATAGAACATCATTTCAAGTAGAGGAATTTTACTAAAATATGAACTAGATTCAGTCCTTCCTCCTATTCTGTTTAACTTTTATCTTCATGACATCATCGAGTCCACACATACCTCCCTAGCTATGTTCTCTGAATTACCTCAAAATGACGACGAAAATTCATACATATTAATAGCTAGAAATACTTTGCAGAGTCATCATACTATTTGAACAGTACTTTACTAAATAGATGATTAGTCTCAATATTGAAAAATGTTCTTCAAAAGTTTTTACTCTCACACGCCCACCAGACCCACCGCAACTAATCCTCAAAGGTTCTTCAAGTGAAGCAGTAAGATACCTAGAAATTCACCTTGATCGCCGCCTTACCTGGGGTCACCATATTAACATTAAATTAACCCAAACCTACTAAAAGTTAGCAATGCTATATCCAATCGTAGATGGAACATCTGAATTAAAACCAGAAATAACTCTTCTTATTTTTAAAACAACACTCAGACAACTACTGATGTATGGCTTGAGGTATGGGGAGCAGCATCCATTAGGAAAAGAAAAAAATTGCTATTTCATAAGAAAATCGCTTCAAAATAATGTTCTAAGAATCGCAGTAGATGCTCCTTGGTTTGTTAGAAATAGCCAATGGTATCGGGAACTACAAATGGAATCAATAGACAAATACATCAAAAAACGGTTCATAAAATTCCACTCCCAGTTACCGGTGGTTAAAGGAGCAGTGACCCACAATTTGGCAAATCCAACTTTCCGAAGACTGAAGCCCAGGCTGCTGCAGGACATTCTGTTATCATTTCTTACATTCTCTTTTGCATAATAATAATAATCCTCTTCCCCCCTCCCAAACACAATCAATTGTTAAACAAAACAAAAAAATCTAACTGTTAATTCAACCGTGTAAGGCCCACCAGGCCGATCTGGTATTCAATAAAAATATACTACTAAACTATGTATACTGTACTACTAAAATATGAACCTAACAGAGCTGTTTATGTTCAAAAGTTCTTGAGATATTGTTTTCATACAAGCAACATTTCATAAAACATATACTGAAAAATCATTAGTTAGTGAATTTACTTTGGGTATTCTATATCTTAAGAAATAGGCGTACAGATATCTATTAGACAGATAAATACCAATGTCTATTAGCACTAAAATTAAAGCTAGTTTAATGTGCAATGAAGTAGTTCTTCATATTTGCTAAAATAAATTGACATCAATATAATACTTTTATCATTGCAGGTCCAAAGATGATAAGTCACAATTGCTTCCTTGCAGTTTTTGCAGTGGTACTTTTACAGGTAAGACAATATTCTCCATAATCATATTTTTAGCTATAAAAAAATTAATACATATATGTGAAAGCTTATTCCGTTCAAATCGTTTTTTCTAACAAATTTTAATGTTTATTAAATCAACCAATAGTGTTTTTAACTCCAAAATAAATATTCTTTCCAGTAAATACTTTGATTGTATAAATTAATAACCATGTTATATATACATTGTAATATTTCTAAATGTATTATTTTAATAAAAAAAAAAAAAGATTACAACAGAATCATCTGAACCACTAAAAGTTAATACATTGCATTTCTTGATGGCGTTTAACAGCCAGGAGAGTTGGCTAAGCGCAAACTTGGCTAACCAAAACGTGAATTTCTTCATCAGGGAATTCTCCTTATAAGGAGGCAGTGAGTAATAATATACATAGTGAATCAGTACACTCTATTGCTATTTTTGGAAATGTATATTGGACTTTTATTTCACTATATGGCTCTCTCTCTCTGTCTCCCTTTCGTAAGGACCTGCAGCTAGATCCTGTAGGAATTGCAATCCCCTTCACGACCGATAGGCTAGTTCCCTACGGAGTGAAGTTTCCTTTCTGCAAGGAACTACAGTTAGAGCCAGCAGGACTGGTCATCCCCTTCACGAACGATAGGCTGGCTCCTTAAGGAGTGAAATTTCCAACCTGTGCGGCTAATTCACAACTCATCCAATCAATTCATTTTCTGACCAGTTACTTAACCTACTGAACACGTATTGTCGGGGCCTTATGGTGTAGACTACCTCGTATCTTCAGTTGGAGTCAGAACTAATTAATTACTCACAGCCACCTCGAAAGGGGTTTTATAAAAAGTAGTTTCGTGAACTTTAAAGCGTCAAAGGGAAACAGGAAGTGCTCTTGAAAAAAAAAAAAAAGGGAGGTGTTTCTAATCGATTACTCATTCTGCGAAAAATATACATTTCATCATATTGGCAAAAAGAAATCGTTTTTCCGAATAAACCATTTAAGTGAGGCAACAGCTATAACTTGCAATTGTAGGGCAACAAAGATTATCCTTTTACAAGAAATTTGCAGATGGGACAAACTGGTTAAATGAGGAGTTTATAAAGAAATTACTCTGTCTTAATACGTTTCTCAACGTCACACAGCTCATAGGAAGTGTCACCTCACCCATTGCTGAAGTGAAAATGTTTCGCGAAGATGGCGTCAGGATATGGGCCAGAATATACAAATATTAAAATCTTTCAAACGAAGTTGAAAATGGGATGCCACTGCCAGCAGAGCGATGCTGCGAACAAATCAATGGGTACTTAATATCTATCAAAGATTTTCTTGGCTAAATCGAGGAAGAATCGTTTTAAGAAACAAAGAAATCTAGGAAACAGACATCTTTCCCTCCATCTATTACCTCAATACTTAAACTCGATAGAACACATGTGGGATACACTTCAACAAAGGTCATCGGATCCGAATCTGCAACTTCCTGTATACCCTCTACAGAAGGATGTATTACCGGAACTAAGTTTTGGCAGACAATTTCGAAGGAAACCTTAAACATCATTAAAAGTGTGGTTACTGTTGTACAATTGTTTTTTACTCTATGGGGTACCTGCATTATTTTCGATTCGTTCCTATTTTGTTCCAACCGAGGAAACATAGTGCGTTCCACAATTGTTGTAGAACCGTTCTGTTCTCCATGGGGTACCGGCATTTTTCTTAACTCGTTTCTATTTCATTCTAACCGAGGAAACAGCATAACCCACCACTGCGGAGCATATGCTCTTCCACGATCCTACCATTCAGTTCGGTTAGCCTTTCCATTCGTAACGGTGATTCCAAAAAAAAAACTGTTACATAACACCCCTCTTGTTTGTTTGCCTATCAGTGTACTATTACACCTACCTTCACAGATACATGTACACACAGCTCTGCAATGTCTCTAGCTCTATAGTACTGTCTCTAGCTATACTGTCTCTAGCATTCCACTCTGTTGTCTTCTCTACTAGCTATTATTTTTATATAATACTTTTAAATCCTAAACCATGCAGACCTCAAGTGCTTAATCAAAAAAATTTTGAAAAAAAAAACAAGGTATTTTTATCGTACTATTATTTTTGTAAAGAAAATACCGGTCAAAACACCAAACGGTTTTCGCTATGTTACACACAGATATTAAATAGTGTGTGTTGAGAGTCATTTTGGCAATTAGCTAGCAGGCTGGGCCGAAACTCAGAATACAGAAAAAAATTAAACATTGAAATAATATGTCAAAGAAAACTAAAGATCAAGCAAGGAGTAAAATTCACGTTAATTTCTTCATTTAATATGGCATAAGAAATAGTAATAAAGATACTAAAGTAATTTTCAAGAGGAGCCACGTGATTTATGCGAAATATTCAGACTCAGAATAAGGCATAGCGGTGTCCTCTGGATATCCGATTACTACAATCAAAATATATATTTTTAAAAATAGACTTATAAAAAACAATGTAAGGTATTACTAATTGTTTTCGCTGTACTAAGTAATGGAAGTAACGAGACTTAGAATATTTTTTTTCTACTTCTAAGATATTAATCGATCAACTTACAGAAGACAGTGTCCACAATAGATCGATTAGCCTCCCCACGATAGCCATTACAGTGTATACAATGCCCAGTGACCGATGAAGCGTAGGCTTTGAGCCTGTGATTGCATCAATGCAGCGGCAGAGGGTCAATCAGAGGGCCCGTTAGTTATTGTCATTGACTATTGATATTATTGATAAATTAACCAAGACAATGCGAGTTATCTCGCAGAGGTGGTCCTTGTGATGAGGGGAGTAGGCGGGCTGTATTTTATGTTTCAGATATCATCTTTGCTAGATATTCTTCAGAACACCTGATTTTCCAAAACAATTTATTGTGAATATTCTATGCATATTATCGTTACATACTATCAATAAGGCTTTATTGTATATTAGAAATAGTTGCTATTCTACACTAAATTTGCTATACAGAACTTTATTTAGGTAGTGTAAAAACATCAAGAAATCCGGAAAATATTATTTGATTAAACTTTTTTAGCAAAACAATCCATAAAAATTCTCGAGTTCAGTACTTGGTAAGGAAATACCGTTTCTGGACCAACGATTTAGTCTAGTACTTCTGATTAAGGGTTTAATGCTATGAAGAGGATTTAGGTCAGGTTATTCTCTTTCAGCAGTGCTCACGGTTGGCCACTGCACACAACCTTTTATTATTTTTTTTTTTTTTTTCATTTATTTCCACCTTTCCTTGCCTTACAAGCAATACAGGTGCGAAGCAGCAGTTCGATGTTACATATCCATCATCAAACTACTGCTAATAAATCAATTTACAATTAATGATTTAAGTTATCTTATAGGTTTCATCAGTTTTCAGTCTTCTGCGCCTCTTCCGTCCGCAGGCATTCCAGGGGCTGGTCTTCTTCTTTGGCGAATATTGAAGTGGCTTGGTCCAATAATTGTTTTCCACCCGCATACAAATTATTTTTAATACGAGTATATTTCTTCGCTTACTAGCTGAGGGAAGTCGTTCCCTGTGAGGGCGTAGAGTCCGGTTTCCCTTAGCAATCTGGCCCGTAGAGCATCAAAGGCGGTACAGTCTATGATGATGTGCTCGGCAGTCTCCGGAACACCACAACTAGGGCATAGGGGGTCGATATCCATCCCGTGCCCATGAAGCTTGGCTCGAAACCCCCGATGCTCCGTGAGAAATTGGTAGCATCGAATTTCACCTTAAACTTAACACCCAAAAAGGTTACCTCATCCACAATGGGAATTCGTACCCCTCCAACGTATATCTTGTTTAATCGTTTCATAGTCTTCATTTCGTTTGAATGATTTATTGCAGGATAAATATGGTGTATTCAACAACTAAAATACCCCATAAAGAAGGGTACCTTACATAACATTCAAGGTATTCACTTTCATTTTCGTTTTCATTTCAGTATCGTTGTCATTCATTTCAAAGGACTGTCAATTAAAATTTGATGTAGTTGTATTAATATTTGTTCAAATATAAACTGTCAATTGAATAGTAGATTTCAGAGTTATCTCTGTTGAATGAACTTCGTCTGTCTGGTATTGGGTCCTGAGAGGAATTTATTATTTTTATCCCGTTTGTGTACTGTCCGTTTAAGGAATGTGAAGCTGATGGAACTGTTTGGGGAGCCCAACCTCGTGGATTTAGTGAAAAGAGCGCGAATAAGATGGATAGGTCATGTAGAGAAGATTCTCGATCAAAGGATACACAAGAAGATGCTATATGGGAAACTGGATGGAAAATGGAAAAGAGGACGTCCCTGGATCAGATGGCTGGATGATGTGGAGGCGGTTGAAAGTTCAGTGATGGAGAGCGCGAGCAATAGATCGTGGAGATTGGTTGGCAGTAGTGGAGGAGGCCTGGGTTCTTCACTACCAATGTAGTGCCATAATAATAATAATAATAATCCTATTTATGTCCATTAGCATCACAATCCTTTATATATGAAAGTTGTCTATGTTTTCTATTATATTAAATTATTATTATGTCATGAGCAGCAATACATAACTAGGATTGGCCCTGAATCTATACCTTCCTAAGTACAAGATATCAAGCGTTTTGAATCACGATACTTTAACAAACTCTGTTAATAAACTATACCTGTGATTCGTTTACAATTAATAGTAATATGTTATAATAAATACAATCCTGAGAAATTTTGTTCATCTAAAGTCAAAGTCTGTTTCATTTTGACATAGAAATTTTGTGGAAAATAAGGCCAATGTAATGGTACTGTGTCATGATAATTTTGGCTATTTATTTAAACTGTAACAAAATGAAATTATAAATAAATGTGTGTTCTATGGATGTTCCAGTGGGTAAACCCACAGAAAGCAGTCAAATGAATGTTGATTTAGTTATTGTAGTTGATTCATCTTAATCTAAGAGATATCGCTTCACATATGTTATTATTACATTATATGGGCCCTGCTAAGTATGGAGTTAATGAGATTCTCAGTTTGTTTATTTAATTAAGGAAATTGTCCTTCGTCATTTAAGGATACAATAAATAACTCCCTACTCTTAAGAAAGAAATCACTACCAGTTATAATGTCAGCTAAAATGTGGTTGATATCCTTCGGCCAGTTTCCTTCTTCATAACGCATCAGGTAACCGCGACCTGTCAGTGAGACGAGCAGTTAAGAGGTCGAATTCATCGTTCGTGACTGGGCAGGGCCTCTCCTAACTTTCTTCATTTGGTTTGAGGAAGGGCGTTTTTAAATTGTTGCGTGCCTGATAGCAGAGAATCCACCGAGGGTGTGGCGGTAATGAGGGAGCTTTGGAGAAGGTCTGGCCAAAGGCCAGCTTCATAAGCTGTCGTTATTCCTTTTTCGGGGAGTCGGTATTTTATATCGACTACTATGCACAAATTTATGATTCTCAATGGTGCATATAGTCACAATAATAGTAATAAATAATTTCAAACATTTAGTTCAAAATATGAACAATAGTTTGGCAGGTTATAAATACCCAAGGTTGGATTGAAATTTCTGGCAAGAAGCCTGAAAAGTACATCAGAGATACATCAATCGGTGACTCAGTACTACAAACATTGTGACTTACAAGGGAGGTGCACTAAGATTCACTATTTGTATCCAACTATTTCGTCATAAGGGTCCTGGGAACTGAAAAATAAAATGCTGAGACTGCTTCATTTAACATCTCGAGCTGACAAAATGGTTCTCACCTTTTTCTTTCACTAAAAAACTTATTTTTTAATAAAATTATTCTAATGCAAAATATAAATGTTAAACAAATCGATTTTTAATCAAATGTATTAAAAGAAAATTTAAATTATTATATAAACTATCCATGTAGATTTTTTTTTACACATTAATGTTTTAATTATCGTCAAAAATATTTTTTTTTGTGATCCTAAGAGGACATATACGTTTTTTTTAAGCTATAATATTACGCTTTGTTTTGCAGATCGCAGTCCATTTTTGTAAAAACCCGCGTATTCAGTTGCATCAGTTTTTATCTGATACCGTTTACCTCAGTGGAACATTTCCAAATGGTTCTATACTCGGTCCCGTGGTAATGATTCCACAATGATCCATCTCTGAATAACACTAATTACAAAACTAAGTAATTAAGTCAACAATAATGATAATTATTACTAAACTTTAAAAAATTAAATTAAATGAAGAGTATTTGTTAATGAATCAAACACTTCTTTTTTTTTATTTAAGCAAATACAGAGTGATTCCGATATACCGAACATCAGTACTCCGAAAACTCCAATAATCCGAAGTGGCGTAAAAAAAAAAAAAAATAAATAAAAAAAAAAAATAATATTTTTGTTTTAAAATAAAAGTGCTCATGTCTAAAAAAACATT